>NW_012267286.1:8331936-8398158 GCF_000151885.1 Dipodomys ordii
GCTCGCCTTGAGCTGAAGAGCTGAAGGACAGCACCCAGGTCCAGAGTTCAAGCCCCCACAACCCAAAAAAAAAAAAAAAAAAGAATACTATTAAGGGCTGGAAAGGTGGCTCAGTGGTAGAGCGCTTGCCTTGCATGTATGAGGCCCTGGGTTCGATTCCTCAGCACCACATAAGCAGGGGGAAAAAAAGTCGGAAGTGGCACTGTGGCTCAAGTGGTAGAGTGCTAGCCTTGAGCTGAAGAGCTGAGGGACAGCACCCAGGTCCAAAGTTCAGGCCCCATGACCGGACCCCAAAAAAAAAAAAACCTTGAAGAATACTATTAAATTATTCATAATGTGGAGTTAACATATTGTCACTACATTTTCTATAAGAAAATCTCTGATTTTCTCATTCATTGTTATGCTTTCCCCAGTTCATTTAGGTTTTTATTGGTATGGAAATGATAGAAATATTATTCTATAAACTCATAACAGAAATGAGGTTTTGTTAGGATATGAATGTAAAGTATGTAAAGTATAAATGTGAGGTATATTCTTTTTATTGTCATTGTGGAAACTTCTAATAATACAATATATGATTAATTCAATTGTACAAATACTCCAGAGTTTTTACTGTATAAGAGCTTTATGGCACTTTAAATGAGAGATTTTCACAAGCAGCTTAAAGGGGGCAAACTAACATAAGCTGAAACTTTGTTATGACTCATCAGGCTTTTAGATTTTAATGGAAGATTTTAAGATATAATTGGCTAACACATCAGTAAACAACTAAGGGAACTTTTGGTATACAAGAAGTTCTAAGTAATTAGATAAGAAGGTATACAAAACCTGTTTGCTTGGAATATTACCAGAAAGTACTGCCCCTCTGCCACCAGAAATCTCTATAGTCTGAAATACAGGTAGGAAATCTATATCTCAGTGACAAAATTTGTAAGAAATACAAAACAATAAATATGACCTTTACATTAAAGAACAAATAATAGAGGAATTGATACCATTGAATGAATTTTTAAAGTAAATACATTCTTTTAAAGACAAATAACAATTTGTCTAACAATTACAGAACTTATGAAATAAGAATAATTACTGAAAAGCACCTGTTACAGTTGTAAAAAAAAAGTAGTTATTAAAGAGCATAATGTTTGAAAAAAAAGGCAATCTGAAAGTAAAGATGGGTAATTCTGTCAGAATTAGGCAAAAAGAGATTGAAATTGAAAATCAAAAATTTTCAAAGTAGAGAAGATGGATCCAGATGTTCTGAAGTCTGTACCACAGACAGGGAAGTATCAGTTGTGTACAGAAGAAAGGCTTCAGTATGATAAAAAAAAAAAATTTAAACATACAAAACAGCAAAAATACTCAGAAACTGTATAGTACATCTTTAAGATGTATAATGAAATAGTTAACAATAGTCATTAAGCCCTTATCAAAAGAAAGGAAGTTTGACAATATTATACATCTGTTAACACAACCAGTTTCTGTGATAGTCTTAGAAAGATTATCTCTGCTATGTAGTAAGGTGAGGTAAAGAGAAGTTAATCCAGTTACATAATATAATAGTAAACAGATGAGCAGATACATATCCATTTACCTACAAAGCTGCTGTACTCTGTGTGTGGGGCTTGAACTCAGAGCGTTAAGCTCTTAATTTCTTAATAGGCCTTTTTTCTCTTATCTGGCTTTCTGCTACTTGAGCCATGCTATAATCCAGCTTCTTTTTCTGGTTAATTGGAGATAAAGTCTCCAGACTTACCTGTCCAGACTCACTTTGAACCATGGTTCTCTAGCTCTCAACTTCCTGACTTGCTAGGATTGTAGACACAAGCGACCAGTGTTCAACTCAAAACTATACTCTTAGCTAAAATATTAAGCTGATTTGTAAAATTGATTTATTGATCTCAAAACCTTAAAAGGCCAGAAGCAGGTGCTTGTACCTATAGTTCAAGATGCTCAGAGGGTAGAAATCAAGAAGATTCTATGCAAAGACAGCCCAAACAAAAAGTGAGCTCACAGCTCAGCAAAGCTGAGCATGTTTCTTCACCTTTATAATTCTGAGGCTTGCCTAAGCAAAAATGTGAGAACCTAGCTGAAAATTTAACCTGAAACAAAAAGGGCTAAAAGTGTGATTCAAGTGCTCTCCTAGAATGCATTAGGCCATAACATTCCCTTAACAAAATAGTTGTAATATATTAACAAGAATTTCTTTCCTACTTTTAGGGAAGAAAATTATTTCAGAGTTTGGATATTTCTGAAAGACTAAAATTTGTGCTTACTTTGGGTAAGTGACTTACAAGTAATTATCTTGTAGGTGAAGATGTGTTCTTGTGAAATGCCACCTAGTCAATTTTCTAATGAACAGATACAAACATTAACAAGGCAGTTTAAGGCCTGACTTTTCAGTAATAGTTGTTTTTTTTTAATTAAGGAATTTAAACCTTAGCTGTACAATTTTGCTAAGTAAACTAATTCATATAATCAAACTTAGCTGTCATTATGCTAAGTGAACTAACTCATATAATCAAACTATGAGGTTATGAAACTGTTACTTCTTTGTAGCAATTTAACTTCAGATTATATATTAACTTCTGAGCTGCCTATTTCATTTATTATGTATGAATGAACAACTAAGAAAGCTTGTTTTACTTTATAATTTGCTCATATATTTTTTCATATATTTGAAATTTATTGTAATAAAGTTTGTGTGATTTGCTTTAGAGTAGATTAAATGTATGGTAATGAAAGAAAACCACTTTGCAAACACTTTTTTAAAAAAGTAACAAGAATGTGGCTTAGTAGTAGAGTGCTTACCCAGCATGCATGAAGCCCTGGGTTCAATTCCTCAGTACCACATACACAGAAAAAGCTGGAAATAAAGTCTCCAGCACAGTGCCTAGGCCCTGAATTCAAGCCCCATGACTGGAAAAAAAAAAAAAAAGTAACGAAATGGTATCCTGGTTAAGAGAGTTTTCTAATGAAGATACTTTATAAAAACATAAATATTAATAAGATTTCATAAGTTTTATAGATTTACCCCATTCCATAGCTAATGTAGCTATGAAGGAATTTTGCAGATTTTTAAATGTGGTTAGCAGCAAAACTTTATATTTGAGATTTCCTCAGGGAAATGTGTATGCAATCTCCAAATAATAAAATACATAAAGTAATAAAAATAATAAGATAATAAAAATAGTCTTATAATCATGAAAAAAACATGACCTTAAAAAGTGAAATTTTAACATCTTTTACTATCTTTGCTTACTAAGCATTTAATGTCTGAGGTTCTTTGTTTTTATAAAAACATGAAAGTTAACAAATTCAGATTAAAAAAAAAAAAAACTATTTCGGGGCTGGGAAGGTGGCTCAGCGGTAGAGCGCTTGCCTTGCATGCTTGAGGCCCTGGGTTCGATTCCTCAGCACCACATAAGCAAAAAGAAAAAAGCCGGAAGTGGCGCTGTGGTTCAAGTGGTAGAGCGCTAGCCTTGAGCTGAAGAGCTGAGGGACAGTGCCCAGGCCCAGAGTTCAGGCCCCACAACTGGACCAAAAAACAAAAAAAAACTATTTCAAGTACCAAACTGCACCAGGCTGTTTCAATGCTTTTTATATCGATTTTTTTCTTTTGTAGACTGTGTAGATGACACCATAGTAGTTCTGGCTGAAGAGCACGGCTGTCTGGATATTATAAAGGTCTGTCATGGATCTGTCTGTTAGACTGTTAGTTCTATTCTAACAGAATACCTGAGACTGTGTGATTTATAAAAAACACAATTTGGCATAAAGTACTTGATAAGAGAATTATATATACATCTCCTACCTGGAACTAACAAAGAGAAAAGCAGGGGCTGATAATGAGAATTTATATTAATTTGACCAGCCTCACTACTATTTACATGACTACAGTACCAGACACACTCCTCTTTCTACTGCTTTAGGGTCTGTGTAGTGTTTAGCTGCACCTATGTCTTTATTGGATGGTAATAATACTGAACAACATAAAACAGCAAAAGATCATACTTCCGTTTTTGTTAACCCAGGGCTTTATGCATACTACTGAGCTACACCCCAGCCCTTGGGTTCTTTGTTTCTTGCTTGCTTGTTTTTTTGAGACAGGGTCTTGCTGTGCACCCCAGGCTGGCCTCAAACTCATGATCCTCCTGACCCTGCCTCCTGAGTGCTGCTAGATATGTCTGGTCAAATCAACATTCTTAAAGAATATCAGGACCTGCATGTCATCTTCTGCTTCAGAATGATCTATGTTTACCTCTGCCAAATGGAGACCATCCAGCCTGATCAGCAGGCATCGCTTACCTTACAAGCTGAAACTTTCATAGAAAATTTGAAAAACATCTGGAAATTAAGAATTAAGCTTAAGGGTTGAAATATGACCTCAGCTGTTTACTGGCTCTTGTTCGTGGGCAAGTCATTTTCTGTCACTGAAGTATAGTCATTTCTTATGTCAGATGTGGCACAAGGAGATGGAAGAGCTTTGTAAACGGTGGCACACTATTTGGTCTATCAACCTACTCTTGTTACTACAAGGACATTTACAAATCAGCCTGTTTCCAAGTCCTACTTTCCTTATGTTCAGAGTACTTTTCTCAAAACTTACCTCAATTCACACACACCTACACCCTGCCCCTTTCTTTTCTTTTTCAAGCCCTAGCACTTGAAATCTGGGCTGTGGACACTCTCCCTGAACTTCTTTTGCTCAAGGCTAGTGCTCTGCCACTTGAGCCACAGCTCCACTTGCAGTTTTTTTCTGTGATTAATTAGAGAGAAGAATCTCAAGGACTTTCCTGCCTAGGCTAGTTTGGAACCATGATCCTCAGATCTCAGCTTCCTGAGTACTTAGGGTTACACGTGTGAGCCACCAGCACCAGGCTTCACTTTTTAAAATTAAAAGACATTCCTCTTGGAACAAAGAAAGGTGTCCATTCAGCATGCACTATGGATCTCAGACTTTCGAATGCTTGTGCAGAGAAGGGACTTGATAGTGGATCCTGCCTTGTTATCTTACAATAAGGCCACTGAGGTTCAGTTTTGAAGTATCAGGCATGATGATACAGCTGGTGATGTGGAACCCTCAGATTCAGACTGGTGTTAGACTCTCACTCACCCTCAGAGGGCTGATGCCCTGATAGGCTGAGAGGCCTTAGCCCCACCTCAGAATCCAGGTCTTTATGACCTTCCTTGTTTTCTCCCAGTCCCAGTATGGGGAAAGGTTTTCTGCAAAGGTACCTTACCTACCTGAAGAGATCCGCCAAATGAGAATGTGGCTACCACTAAACAGAGAAGACCAGACTTGTATTCTGCTTAGGGAGACTAAAGTCTTACATAACTGAACAGATTTGGGTCATGCGTGATTGTTCTCATATCATAAATGATTGTTCTCTATTCAGCCTGTTTCACTGTAAGGAAACTCTGATGTCTGCTTTGCCAGGTACAATGGACTCTATTCCAGGTCCTCATGTATTCACCATGTCAGTTTATTTTCCCTAAAAATTAATTGCTTTCCCCCTAAAAGTTGTCTAAATTCCCCATTTTTCTGCAAACTTGTAGGAAAAGGGGTACATAATTTTGAATCATGTTTGGCCAGTGGATGATTACACTCTGGTGATATTTCCCCTGCTACGTTTTCCCCTTGTTAGCACATTAATAAATGTATGCCTTTTTCCTGAAAACAATTATTTGTTTACAATGTAGGAGACTGGGGAAACATAAGATTAAAGTAAAGCAGGTTCATTTTTCTGGTAATGGCTACATCTCTGGGCAGAAAGAATACTGTGTCCTTACAGAGCAGAAGTACAAGCTAGGTAAATTCTGTGAGGAGCCTCTACAGGATCTGATTCCCAAGTGGGTAGGGGATCCTTGTGTTCTAATCATCTTTTAAAAGTCATTAAGTTTCAATACCTGAATTTTGTAGAGGACACAGATTACCACTGGCAGTCTGTTAATGAAAATCTCTTATTTTGCCTACTTGGAATCTAATAGTAAGCTATTTTAAAATTATGTTTATTTCTCCTTTGGTACTTGCATTTTTCACATTGAAAAATTAATATAGATTTGTGTACAGCCTAAATATTTTTTCATTAAAACAATAGAGATGCAAACATTTGATTAAAATGTACTTTTTAAGCGGGTCATTTAAAATAATTCTCTTTATTTACTAGGAGCTTCCTGAAAATGTGTTACATCTTTTGAAGAAGTGTCTCATCTTTCATCCTTCTAAGAGGTTAATATTTTAAGATTTGGGCAGTATATCAAAATCTTTTACATATAAGCAACTTATATTCTGTTTTTATAATGTTAGCAAATTAAAGATCTTTATAAATATCATAGTATATAATTACAGTAATGTCAAAAATGTGAGTTTTTAAGGTGCTAATACTTTGTTAATAAAAAATAATTAAACGTTAAACAATGGTCAAAAAATTGACAGATACAAATAGAATTATTAGTTCATTTTCCAGCTTCTGAGTAGAAAATTCTATTAGATTGTCCATATTCCTGCACTCAATGATAATATCAGAAAGAAAAACTGGACAATAATGTACTATAGTAGTAAACTTGGATACATGTTAAATAACAATTGCTGTTGATATAAAAGTATTTCTTTGTAAAGCTTTTTTTTTTCATTTGATGACATCACTATGGCTATACAGCTATTCCTAAGCTCCTTAAGTTTATAATATTTGAAAATCAAAAAATGAACTATACTTGAGGGGGTGGGGGGAAAGAAAGTCAGGAGGGGTAAAAATTGGAGAGGAGGAGGAAAAGGGTTGACACTGTTCCAAAGGAAATTTACTCATTACCTGAATCATGTAACTAATCCCTCTGTATATCACCTTTACAATCAAATTTTTAAAAATAAATGAAGTATTCTAACGTATCTTTTAAAGTATAGCTTTATCAGAACACATAAGGGAGAGAAGAATGACATTAAAATAGTTTTGTATAAATGTGCCATACTTAAATAAGGTAGGAAGCAGATTTAAAAGATAATGATCTATATGTTGATCAGATTACAACCTTGAATAAAGTACTTTTGTGTTAGTCAGGTAAAAATAAAACTAAAAGCTTTTATAGAGTGGTTTCTCAGTGATTTCTTATTACACTTGAACAGCTTACTGTCATTTGCTTATTATGTAAAGATAGACATCTAGACTGAAGCCATTTGTTATTTTTCTGTGATTAGGTATTTAAGGCTTTTAACTATCCCCTTGAATATGTGCTGCTTTGCTAGAAAAATTTTATACTCTTCATTCACGCTCTGTATTTTAAATTGTGTTTCTCAAGGCCAACCCCAGATGAATTAATGAAGGATAAAGTATTCAGTGAAGTATCAGCTTCATACACCCCCTTTATCAAACCTGCAAGTCTGTTCTCATCTTCTCTGAGATGTGCTGATTTGACTCTGCCTGAGGATATCAGTCAGTTGTGTAAAGGTAATAATAAATGAAACAAAGGCAATCATGAGTCTTATTTCTAAAGAAAGTCCCTTTATCCTGGTCTTCGTTTTGAATTTATTGACAAGTATATTTTATATCAATAGGATTTTATTATTACATAGGAATTGTGATTTTTTCGGGGGGAGGTGGTTAATTGGGGGGCTTGAACTCTGGGCTTGGGTACTGTCCCTGACTGACCTCTTCAGCTCAAAGCCAATGCTCTACCACTTGAGCTGCAGCACCACTTCTGGTTTTCTGGTGCTTAATTGGAGATAAGAGTCTCATGGACTTTTTCTGTCCATGCTGGCTTTAAACCTCTATCCTCAGATCTCAGCCTCCTGCGTAGCTAGGATTACAGGCATGGCTACCAGCACCCAGCCCTGTGATGACTGACCCAAAAATTTAATCTTATATGTGATTCTTGTTCCATATAATTTCTTATAGATGACTATAAAGTCATGTTGATAGGAAGTCCATACTATATGTAAGTTAGAGAATATCAGCTTTTGTGGATGGATCAGGGTTTTTTTGGTCATATACCTCAGTACTTTCACTGCTTGCATTCCTAGTATAGAGGATAAACATTCCAATTCTATAGTTGCAATGTAAGGAATAAAATTTCTAGATTTCCTATTTTTAGCTTCTCTTGTTATAGGAATCATATTTGTGACTAAAGTTGACTAATAGTCTTCCTTGGCATGAGAGTTTCTTTGAAGAAAAACGTTTCTGTTTCAAAAAGAAAGGTAGCTAGATACAGGTGGCTCACACCTGCAATCCTAGGTATTCAGGAGGCAGAAATCTGAGGACTATACTTTCAATCCAAAGTCTTTTGAGACTCTTGATGCCGATAAACTACCAAAAAAAAGCCAGAAGTGGGGCTGTGCCAAAGTGCCAGAGCACTAAACTTGGGCAAAAAGAAGCTCAGGAACAGTACCCAGGTCCTGAGTTCAAGCCCCAGGACTAGCACACACCAAAAAAAAAAAAAAAGAAGAAGAAGAAGAAAAGAAAGGTAGTACCTCAGCAGCTCACTTTCTCTTTTGAGTGTGGGAAATGATCTAGCTTTCCAAGAGCTTAGTTCATGAACTATATTTTGTAAGCTGTCTTTAGGGGGATACTATTTTTAGCCATTAACATTCAAATTGTTTGAAAAGAGAATGGAATCTGGCAGCCAGGCCCACCTTCATGTGGACATGAAACCCCACTCCAGCTCAGTGCATCCACTGGTGTTATCTAAAGATAGAAAGCAGCTGTGAGGATCATGGCCCAGACACACAAGCTCAGTACATTATTGAGATTTATAGGACAATAGCATGCTTTCCCCCTCTCATGCTCAAGAAAATTAGGACTGGCTGGTATTGAGTATTCCTATCCACCCCAAGGACAGTGAAGCTGAAACTTAACTCATCATGAGGGTAGGCCTTGCTAAAAGTGCTCTAATGTATTTCGTGATCATTTTATTTCCTCCTCTCATTGCCAGAAACACCTGGTTGTTTTTCTCCACTGTTAACTGTCCTCTAAAGGTAAAAAAAAAAAAAAATTACAAAAGTGGAGAGATCCCTTTTTGAGTCACTGGAAATTTTAGTCTGACTTGTCTGAGACTAAAATTGCCTCCAGCAATTCATCAATTATTGTTCAGGCTTTTTCTTTCACAGCCCTGATTCCAGAGATGTTTTCTGCTCATGAGTCTGTGCTTCAGTAATTTGTAACTATATTACCCAGTCTTGGTTGTAATAATTTGTCACCACGTTCTTGAGTCTCTAACAGTTCTAAAAAAGACCTGTTGATTTTTCAATCTGGGAACAACTCACAGGCTGCTTACATAGATAACCTGTTCTTCAGTTTCCTTTTTTCAGAATTTCAGGTATTACTGGCTATCAATTTTAAAGAAAACAAAAATTGTGCTGATTGTTTTTAATTCACCATTAACAGATATAGACAGTGATTACCTGGCAGAAAGATCTATTGAAGAAGTTTATTATCTTTGGTGTTTGGCTGGAGGTGACTTGGAGAAAGAGCTTGTTAATAAAGAAATCATTCGATCAAAACCACCCATCTGCACACTCCCCAAGTAAGGAAGGAAAAATAAAAGTTAATAAAAAGATGTTTGTGTGTTTTCATAGAAATTCGAACTAAAGAATTCTGGAAGAAATAGATGTCACCACTTGTTTGATCAGAATTCCTAATTGCAGGTTATTTTATATTTTTATTTTTCTTATGTTTTTAAAAAGTGAATATTCTCTTTTAATAAATTTGAAGTAGTTGTCTTATGAGCTATCTGCAATAATTGATAAAAATGAAAAATACTGCTGAGAGTAATATTCATTTTAGTTAATAACTGGAGCAATAATATTTAAGTTAAAAACCGGACTAGTGTCTCTTATTATGGAGAACTATTTATTTTCCAAATATATTTATAAATATACAGAACTTTGTAGGCTCACTGCAGCGTTTAGAGATTGCTACTGTCTTATAGTTCAGAAAAATCTGCAGAACACCATATTATAAATTAGAATGGAAGTTGGATAACTTTATAGCTATGAAATACAGATTTGTAGCCTTTCAATCTGTATGAAAACATGAACATGAAATTCTTGAGCTTCTGGAAGTCCTTTAAATGTTTAATTTTAGATTCTAGAACAGATTTGATTGTTGTAGATAACTGTACAAATCATCTGGTCATTTTTATTTTCACCTTTCACATTTCTATTTTATTATTTGAATAAGTTATTAGATTTCTACTTGTTTCCCCTCTTAAACTGATTTTTAGATATTAAACTCAATCACAAAAATCCTTCATTGAAATGAGTCTAAATTCGGAAATAAGATAATTTTCAAGAAGAAATGGTATGAAGGTTAGATTCTTAACACAGATTATCTGAAATGCATGTCACATTTGAGACATTTATTATCAATCATTTTTCCCCAGAGATGTTAGAACATTCAGTGTGCTTTTACTCTCTTCCTTTGATATTTTTTATCTATATACACTTTCTTGGGATGCATTTGGATAGAACAATGCCAATAATAATTATCATTGAACGTGCATGAACAAAGAATTGCGTTTAACACTTTTTTTTTTTTGAGTCCAGTCGTGGGGCCTGAACTCTGGGCCTGGGCGCTGTCCCTCAGCTCTTCAGCTCAAGGCGAGCGCTCTACCACTTGAGCCACAGCGCCACTTCTGGCTTTTTTTTGCTTATGTGGTGCTGAGGAATTGAACCCAGGGCCTTGAGCATGCAAGGCAAGCGCTCTACCACTGAGCTACCTTCCTAGCCCCTGACTTTTGTATTCTTGTATACATACATACTGTATTCATCCCAGAACAAGAGACATCTAAAAATAAGACTTGTTTGGAATGACATCAATCATCTAATCTAAAATTTATTCTTAATAAAGGGATTATGACTTAGAAGAAAGTTGCATGTTAACTGGGTGCCAATGGCTCAAACCTGTAATTGTAGCTACTCAGGAGGCAGAGATTTGAGAATTGCACTTTTCAAAGCCAGCCCAAGCAGAAAAGAAAGTCCCTGAGACTCAGAACTCCAGTTAACCACTCAAGCGGCAGTGGAGCTATAAGTCGAAGTGGTAGAACACTAACATTGAGCAAAAGAGTTCACACCCAGCTCCTGAGGACTCACAACCAACAACAAAAAAGTTCAGTGGATTTTTTTTCTTGACAGAAGAAACAATCAGTTGTATGCTCAGTATAATAGGTGTGTATGTGTGTTTGTGTTTAAATCTCTTTCAGTTTCCTTTTTGAAGATGGTGAAAGCTTTGGACAAGGTCGAGACAGAAGCTCCCTTTTAGATGATACTACTGTGACGCTGTCCTTATGCCAGCTAAGAAATGTAAGAATGATATTTATAACCCTTAAGATATTTTTAATTAAATATGACTCCTTGTCTTCCTGTTTTTATAAAATATGTGAGGACTCCAGAAAGATAGATACCCCTGAATGAGACTTCGGTAAAATAGCATCTGTGTAAATTAAGCTTTTAGTACATGTTATCTGGTTGTTTGCACATGCACAGAAGAAAAATTAGATATTTTTGAGGGTTTTGCTTATTTGTTTTGAGACAGCCAAGGCTGAACTTGAATTCATAATCCTCCCACCTTAGCCTTCTGAGTGCTAGGATTAACAAGTACATATCACAATGCGTGGATACAAAAAGCATGTTATCAAATTATCTTTTCACCATCATTTAGTGTTTTCATTTTTTTCTTTGTTTATACTTTATATTGATTCAATGTTATAAAGTAGTTTCTTACTATGATTTTGATCTTAACCCTTATAGTACAACTGTGTGTCTCATGTTTTTAGGTTTTTGCATATTATGTGCATTACTGGTCTACATATTTTCTGAATATTTCTGATTGATTTTGACTTCTGAAAATATATATTTATGATTTTACATTATTTTCCTTTAAAATACTGTTGCTGCTAAACTAACTGTATAAAATATTTTGTCTTTAAATTCACAGCGATTAAAAGATGTTGGTGGAGAAGCTTTTTATCCATTACTTGAAGATGAGTAAGTATATTTGGTGCTCTTTTACACTTATTTTTCTATTTATATTAAATATGTAAGTAGTTTGTACATTTTCTTTGAAAAGCACTTCCTGAACAGAAAAAAGGCTTTAATTTACTAGAATTTCATATTTTTGTCATTTCTTTACTTTTGTTCCTTCCTCTTTTACAGCCAGTCTAATTTACCTCATTCAAACAGCAGTAATGAGCTGTCAGCAGCTGCCACTCTCCCTTTAATCATCAGAGAGAGGGATACTGAATACCAGCTAAACAGAATTGTCCTCTTTGACAGGCTGCTAAAGGTAGGGATTTTAACATAGAAAGTGGAGGGCAGGCCTATATGCAGTTGTTCCCTTCAGTATTCTTGATTTTTGACAAATCATGAGACCACAAGAAGACTAATTCTTATGACTTAACTGTTCCAATTAACCTCCTTTAACTATCAAAATGATACATATTCACAGTAAATTAAAAGTAAAAGCAAAATGTGAGAATATTTCAAAGTCATCTTAGACAAAGGATTAATGTCCTTTTTATATTTAATTTTTATTGTGTTTAATTGCATGAAGGGGTTTCAATTGAACATGTCAGTTTATAAGTACAATGCATCTTGTTATCCTTTCTTTGTTAAAGAAGACTTTAAACCAATAGAAAATAGCTCTAATACTAAAACAGAAAAATGGATCAAGTTATTATGTGAATATAGTCAATTAGTAAATACATAGTGAGCCTGGAACTCGTTTTTTTTGCAATCAACTTGAACCATTTTGCAAAACAGTTTAAAATTATTTATCAAGAACTTAAATCATATAAATTTTGTGTATTCTAATAATTGTCCACTAAAGATCTATCCCCAAAATGCATTTTTTTATTGTGAAAATACCATACAGAGGGGTTACAATTACATGGACAAGGTAATGAGTACATTTCTTATCAAGCATTGTTGCCTCCTCCTTTGTTTCCCCTGTCCATCCCTTCCCATCTCCCCCCCCCCCAACCCCTACCCACCCTTGGACATAGTTGTAAAGTTCATTTTTCAACATAACGACTTGTACATCTCATTGTTGCAGTCACCTGTATCCCTATTTAAACAATTTGTTTTTGCTCTTCCCCTCCACAAATTACACCACCATCAAATACAATGAAAGCAGGGGTTATACCGTGGGGGAGGGACATAAAAAGCAACAAAGAAATAATAGGATAAATTCATATGCAAGAAGCCACAATAGTTTATACTCATTGAACAGTTTTTAAATCAATAAATTTTTTTTTTCTTTTTGGTCAGTCGTGTGGCTTGAACTCTGGGCCTGGGCGCTGTCCCTCAGCTCTTCCACTCAAGGCTAGCACTCTACCACTTGAGCCACAGTGCCACTTCCGGCATTTTCTGCTTATATGGTGCTGAAGAATAGAACCAGGGCCTCATGCATGCAAGGCAAGCACTCTACCATTGAGCCACCTTCTCAGCCCCACAAAGTCTTTTATATATATTATCTTGTTTAATTTTTTTGGGGGGGAGGTCCGGTCGTGGGGCCTGAACTCTGGGCGTGGGCGCTGTCCCTCAGTTCTTCAGCTCAGGGCTAGCACTCTACCACTTGAGCCATAGCACCACTTCCAGCTTTTTTCTTTTTGCTTATGTGGTGCTGAGGAATCGAACGCAGGGCCTCAGGCATGCAAGGCAAGCGCTCTACCACTGAGCCACCTTCCCAGCTCCTCTTGTTTAATTTTTATGAGGCTGGTATTCTCATGTTCCATGTGACTAGCTCTTATTCTGCCTAGATTACCAAATAAAGAAGAATAATTAGAAAGAATGAACTCTTTTTTCTAATTGTACTTTTCAAGTTTTGAAGGTTCCGAGTCCATTCCTTTGCTTATATAAATAAAGTCAGATCCGGTAACTGCAGAACACTTCAACATTATCATTAACATATTGAGAACTTACTAGACTAAAAGTGACATTTGGGAATTTTAGATACTTATTCATTTTTTCTTATTTTTATAATGTTTAATTGACAAAGCTATATTTATGTAGTACCATGTGATTTTTTCAAATCAAGGGAATAATGTCTGTCTCCTCAGACATCATTTCTTTGTCTGAAAATAATATCTTTTTTCTCATATTTTCAAATGTGCAGTGCATTCTTATCTTTGTAGCCATCATACTGTGATTAGAACACCATTTTTTTTAATCTAACTATAATTTAATACTCTTGACCAACTTTTCTTATCTCTCCTTTACCACTATGTTTTCTAGCCTCCTCACCGCTAATATCTTCTTCTTCCATTTTCTTTGACCCTGACCTGTGAATGAGATCATGTTATATTTCCCTTTCTGTGCTTGGCTTATTTGACTTAACGTGTCTTCCTGTTCCATTCATGCTTTGACAAATGACAGGATTTCATGTGTACATACCACATTTTCTTTATCCATTGGTGAGTTAATTGATACTAGTTGACTCCATTTGTTGGCTAATGTGAATTTGTTGCTACTTCAGTAAACATGGCAGTGCACATGTCTCTTTGACATACTGATTCATTTCTTTTGGATACATACACGGCAGTGGGGTAATATGTCTACCTTTTTATTGTTCAAAAGTGTATTATTTGTTTAGCTTCTATTTTTTTCTAGTGAATAGTTTCCAGTACTGTTTCATTGTGGTTGGAATAGATAATTGATATGTTTTTAATTTTTGAGCATTTTTTTTCATGTCACAGGCTTATCCATATAAAAAAAATCAAATTTGGAAAGAAGCAAGAGTTGACATTCCTCCTCTTATGAGGGGCTTAACTTGGGCTGCTCTTCTGGGAGTTGAGGTAAGAGAGAAAAGATTAGAAATTGATTAATAGTACCAAGAAATAATTTCAACTGTCTGATATTTTCCATATATTTTAAAATTATCAGAAGATTACATAGTAAAATATGAGCATTAGAATTTTTTTCAATTTTCAGTGAAATACATGAAAAGGCATGGAATAGAAAAATATGATCAAAAATTTGTTAGATTTGTGGTATTTAATATTTATGCATGCAGAAAGTAGAGTTTATTTTTAAATCTGGGTATGTTATAAATGTATTTTGGTTACAAGTTACTAGTGAGGCTGAGGTAGAAGAATTGTGAATTTGAGGCCAGCCTAAACTATAGAGCAAGTTTGAGGACAAGTTGATCTATATAATGAGACTTGCCTCAATAAATAAACAGTTTTTAAAAATAGGTAGTATAGCTTATGAAGAAGTATTCTTTGTTTTTTTTAAAAATATGAATTCCTATTTATAAGTAATTCCAAGCTCAGAGAAATCATTCAGTTCAATTTGTGCCTTGTCAAAAAAACTAACCTACTTTAGAGGCTTTTGGAATGCCTGCTATACCTGGACCATCCTGTCAACAGAAGCTGCTTTGTCTTCTCCATCCCTTTAACTGTGGCAGCAAAGAAAGAATTGTCACAACAACAGGGTGGCTTTTAATACTAACAGAACCTGGTGACTGAAGTCATGATACCAGGCCCAATCCTTGCCATATTTTATTTCCTATCTTTTTTTATTTTTTACTTTTTTGTCGGTCATGGAGGGCTGAACTCTGGGTCTGGGCACTGTTCCTCAGCTCTTCAGCTCAAGGCTAGTGCCCTACCACTTGAGCCACAGCGCCACTTTCGGCTTTTTTCTGCTTATGTGGTGCTAAGGAATCGAACGCAGGGCCTCATTCATGAGAGGCAAGCACTCCACCACTGAGCCAATTTCCAGCCTCTGTCATTTCTTTTTTTATCCTTGTAGAGATAACCCCTGCAATCCTTGTTACTGCTTTTCAGTCCTGTGTTGGAATAATTTCCTTTCTTCACTTTTGATTCTCCTAATGAGAGTCTTTGAGTTTTGTTGATTACTTTAAAGAAAACCTTTTGTACAATTCCATATATTACTCATCAATTATAGTAGAACCTTATGATCCCAAATCTATTAGGCATTTTGGTGTCAGGTTTTCCAAGCCTCTCATTAATTGGATGACTCAAAAAATTGATTCAGCACCTAATGTCACCAAATTCCTCGCTCTTTCTCTGCTATAATGGTAAGGCAGAAAAGTAAGTTTTTGTGCATGATCTTATAATACATAACCAAATTTAAAGTAATTGCTTCAACTATTGCTTCTATAACAATATAGCTGAAAAATATAAATAAGTTGTTAGTCCATGATAGCGACTTCATCTTAAACCTCTGTATCCTGCTACTAAATTACTATTCCTTTGAATAGTTTATACATTCTGAGTCAGCAAAATGGCAGATTTTCAGACTTGTAACAGACTTTTGTCTCGTTATCAGATATGTAAAGAATTTGTCTTAAGTTGAGGTATCATTTAGATTAGCATGTACATGTCTGTACTAAGATAGGTTTTTTTTTTTTAAAGAATAGATGTTTAGGGCTGAGAAGGTGGCTCAGTAGTAGAGCACTTGCCTTGCATGCCTGAGGCCCTGGGTTTGATTCCTCAGCACCATATAAGCAAAAAGAAAAAAAAAGGATAGATGTTTATAAGTAGGTTTTCCCATTGATCCTTAAATGTAAAAATCAGAAATTTGACAATATTCCAAAATCTTTAAAAAAAACTATATTGAATAATTAATACCTTGCTCAAAAAATTTTGTATTTCAGAGTATCTTGCATTTTGGTCTTTGATTAGGACTACTCAACTCAAAAGATGTGTCAAAATTCCCAAACTAGAAAAACTCCAAAATCTATCCCAAGCCTTTAGGACATTTACATTAAGGATATAATAAAGTGGCATTTTGTGTTTTCTTTCTTGCAGGGTGCTATTCATGCTAAGTATGATGCAATTGATAAAGACACTCCAATTCCTACAGATAGACAGGTAAGATATGCTTAAGCAACCTGGGGGGTAATTCTGCCAAATGGTTACATTTTTTCAAAACTTTTCTTCTTTTTATTATGAATGTTTAGCCACTGCCAAATACAAAAGGTATTAGAAAAAGTGGAACATATTCAGAAATTAGTTACAACAATACTTTAAACTACTTTTGTTTTAAAAACTTAAAAAAGAATTGTCCCATGCCTGTCATCAGTCTCAGCTAGTCAAGTGATAGAGATCATAGTTCAAGACCAGCCTGAGCACAAAATTAGCAAGACGCTCTCCCAATCTCAACAAATAAGCTGGGTGTGATGGTTCACAATTGTAATCCCAGCTTTACCAGAGACATCTATAGAAGAATGACAGTCTGAGGCTGACCAAAACACTATCTAAAAAAAAATAACTAAAGCAAACATGGCTCAAGTGGTAAAGTGTTTGCCTAGCAAGTACAAGGCTTGAGTTCCATAAAACAAAGTCGTTTTTTGCCTGAAGAGAACAGAAAGATCAGTGGCTATGATGCAATAAAAGCCAAGAGTAAAAACATAATTTGCTTTTTATTTAGACCTATTTATAAAATGAGGTATTTTTGAAAACTGTTTTAGCACATTCCTTTTTAAAACTGTTTCCCCTAAGTATACCTAGAACTTCTATGTGCATTTGTGTTTCCAGAAGATGGATAAAAATTTCAGCCACTTGAGGCAGTGTTGGACTATCTTAAAATTTGTATTTTTAAAATGTTTATTATGATTTCTGCTCTTATTTTATTAATAAAGTTAAAGGACTTCAGGGATTGTTGTGTCACAGTTTTATCTTACTGCTTTGCTGCCTACAGATTGAAGTGGATATTCCTCGTTGTCATCAGTATGATGAACTCTTATCATCACCTGAAGGTCATGCAAAATTCAGGCGTGTGTTAAAAGCTTGGGTAGTATCACATCCTGATCTTGTGTATTGGCAAGGTAATTGTTAGTGAGCCTTTTCTTCAAGTATTGAGTCTTTTGTGTATGACTAGCATCTTTCTGTGTGTAGAGGCTCATACTGGGCCTAAATTCAGGGCCCCGAGGACCTAGCTTTCTCACTCAAAGTGGCACTCATGCTTCCAGCCTGGCTTTTGCTGGTTAATTGGAGATGGATTCTCATGGACATTTCCCTTTGGACCATCTTCAAAGATCTGTGATCTTCAGATCTCAGCTTCCTAAGTAGCTAGGGTTACAGGCATGACCACACATATCTGGAATGATTAACAATTTTTAAACTTAAAACTAAATATCAAATTTTGTTTACTTTGAAAAAAGTCAACACAAAAACGGATTCATTTTTGAGAAGTTTATAAACGATGCTTGTTTACAAATCTGAATTTCTTGTATGTATTAGTTAGATACATAAAACTGAAAATTAAACCTGCAATCACATTGTTAGGAAAGTAGGATATTTGGTGCTCATACAGTCTCTGGGTATGCACTTTTTTTTTTTTCAGTTGTGGGACTTGAACTCTGGGCCTGGGCACTGTCCCTGAGCTCTTCAGTTCAAGGCTAGTGCTCTACCACTTGAGCCACAGCTCCACTTTCAGTTTTCTGAGTGGTTTATTGTAGATAAGAGTATCACGGACTTTCTTGCTCAGGCTGGCTTGAACCGCGATCCTCAGATCTCAGCCTCTCTGGTAGCTGGGATTACAGGCATGAGCCACCGGCACCCAGTTTGTGTATGCACTTTGTAAGACTTATACAAGTAATAATAATTTTATGCCTCAACTAATTTGGGGCTCGTTGAGATTTTTTACTCATTAATGATCCTTAAATTTTATTTATAGTAGCTACTAAGAAATAAAGCACAGTCTAGACTTTTAGACTGTACAGTCTATTTTCTGCCCTGCACTGGTATCTTTAATCCTGAGCTTTAGTTTTTCCCATTTTTGTCCTCTGGTCATTAATAAGTTCATGATTTAACTTGGTCATATTTTTTAAATGTCTTGTTATAAGTAGTTGTTATGGTTGAATATTCTGTTTTGTACTTGCCACACTATAAAGGATGGTATTATTTTCCTAGCTCAGTACATCCTCCTAACTCACTAAGTAGATCAAATGCAGTCTCTCAACATGAGAGTATATGAACAGTATTATTATCAGTAAAATATATGTGTGTGCTTTTCAACTTTTGAAGAATTTTGTTTGTTCCAAAGAGGAAGAAGGCAAGTAAGGACCCACCATCTAGATGTACACACCAGAAGGTGTACAATTATTGTCAAAAATATACAAGAGTCAGAAGTGGGGACTATATTCCAATTTTTTATTGCTATATTATTCTTTACCTCATAATAATTGATAATAACTGATTTTGAACACTTATTATGTGGCAGTCCCTGCTATTTATTTCTTATGAAAACATAGCAATGACTCATGAAGTAACACCCACATCGAAGTGGGTAACAATAATCATTGAGACTATGATGACAACTAAGATATGTATCTGTATATTTCCATTCAGAATGCAATCATTTTACTCCTTTGTTCCAACCCCCTATATCAGGTCTTGACTCTCTGTGTGCTCCATTCCTATATCTAAACTTCAACAATGAAGGTAAGTCTCTTTCCACTGAAGTTATCATTGTAGATATTTTCTGAAGTGTTGGTTCAAATATGGAAAGATTTTGGTTTTTATGTTAAGATTCTTATTTCCTATTTTATAGAAATTACAAAATTTTGTGAAATTTTATGTGAGACTCACTTATGGATAACAAAGAATTGCTTTATTACTGAAGAGTTTCACTTGCTTTATTACTGAAGAGTTTCACTAGAACATTGGTGGGAATTGAGCTGATTTTATTCATTTCATTTACATACTTGGTGTCCATTTTTATAAACCTTGAGAGAGTCTTTAGAAATTAGTTTTAATCTAAGTTTGCCTTTATAACACTTGGAAATAAATCAGTATTGATTTTATTGAGTTTATCCCTAATTTTGAGTCTTCAGAGCTTGTCATTTTAACATACTTTATAGTTAAAAATTTCTTTCTGAAACTATTCAATACTTTGTTGTTTAAGAAATGTATTTGTCTGTTTTGTATTCCAATTATTTGTTTATTATTATTCCAACTACTGTAAGATAGCTTTCTTGTTAATGACAGGCTATTTTGTTTCTCTCCCTTTGTTATAATAACTTTCCATAGTATATTTTTCAATAAGTATTTGTTAAACTAAAAATAAAAAATCCCACAACTCTATATTACAAATAGAGCAAGTGACTGCATATGCTAATATGTATAGATTCCTAGTGTCAGAATCTCCATCTTTTCTGATTCTGTTTTCTGTCAGTTTTCACAGTTAATTGAAATTGAATAAAGATAGTATAACTGCAAAGAGCTGGAATTTCACTGGATGGTTGTTAACAGAACCATTTTCTGATAACACTTCTTGATTGAATAGACTAGAGCTTTATTCTGTAGTTAGGCACAACCACAAGGATGGTAAGGCTCTCTGTTTGAAATTATAGGTTCTACCTGATATTCCTAAATCCAGTCGGCAATATTAAATATCATGAGGTTTATATTAATAACAATGATGTTCACAAATCTCATTTAAAAAGCACAAAGTTCAAGCAACTAAGGTTTTATTTTATGGAATTAGAATTTCAACAGTAACTTGAAATTGAAGATACTAAAATAGTTATCAAAATGTTTTATATTTTAAGTAATAGAAGTGTTTGTTAATTTTATGTTTTAATTTTGTATTTGCTGCACTTAATAAAATATTTGATAGTAAATTTAAAAATGTGTGCTGATTGACACCTGGTGGTTTACCCTATTAACCACTCTTTTCATTGACTTATTTTTTCTCAGCCTTGGCTTATGCATGTATGTCTGCCTTCATCCCCAAATACCTCTATAACTTCTTTTTGAAAGATAACTCACATGTAATACAAGGTAAGCAATACCTTTTCTTGCCTTTTTACTGGGCAAGTCTTTTGTCAAAGTAACCAATATCTCATTAATTCAATTATGATTTAGACCCAAAGGAATATTGTGGTAGTTCATCACCAAATTCAAGAATGAGAATTTAGGCTTTCCTTCAATTCATAAAGAATTTATGGTATTTTTACAGCTATTTAATACCTGATCTAAATTGAACTCAAATGCAGACATGGTAGTTTAAAGAAAATAAGAAATTATTCTCTCTCACGAGAGAACAAAAAAAGGTTCACCATGGAGCAAGTGAATAGTGAAGTTACAGAAACTTTAAGCATTGTTTTTTTTCCATCTTTGGTCCAAGACCTGAACTCAAACTCAGTGCCTGATGTTTTTGCGAATTGGCCAGCACTCTGCCAACTAAACCATGTCTCTAATCCCAGCATTTTTTAACTTGTAAGTTGAGTATTAAAACATTTGTCATTCATCTCATTCTAAATGCATTGTTCATTGCCAAAAAAATATACTCCTCTTTTAACTTCCTAAACATACCTTTCCCATCAGACATAACATATGTGTGAGCTCATCTTGACCGACTTTAGGTCCGTGTAAACTTAAAGCATTCTGAACTTTTCTGGAGCCTAGTATAAACTGAACTTAAAAAAATAAGCATTTTTGAGTCAAACAGATACTCCAGAATGAAGCTTAAATACTTGTATAAAATTTATTTCTCTAAGCTGGGCACCAGTGGCTCATGCCTATAATCCTAGCTACTTAGGAGGCTGAGACCTAAGGATCACAGTTCAAAGCCAGCCTAGGCAGGAAAGTCCGTGAGACTCTTACCTCCAGTAAACCTCTCAGAAAACCAAAAGTGGCACTGTGGCTGAAGTGGTAGAGTGCTCGCCTTGATCTGAAGATTTCAGGGACAGCGCCCAGGCTAAGAGGTCAAGCCCCACAACTGACAAAAAAAAAAGAGGGCTGGGAAGGTGGCTCAGTGGTAGAGCGCTTGCCTTGCATGCCTCAGGCCCTGGGTTCGATTCCTCAGCACCACATAAGCAAAAAGAAAAAAGCTGGAAATGGCACTGTGGCTCAAGTGGTAGGGCGCTAGCCTTGAGCTGAAGAGCTGAGGGACAGCGCCCAGGCCCAGAGTTCAGGCCCCATGACCGTACCCCAAAAGAAAAAGAATTTATTTCTCTAAATATAATTTTCCTCACACCTAAGGTTAAAGAGGTTAAAGATTATAAAACCCTAAAATATAAACATTTGACAAGTATTTGTATGTTTTATTGTAAAAGCTTTTCTTTGCTTACCTTTGTATTTTGAAATGTTTGCTTTTTAATTGATATACCCATTTTCCTGTACATTCCTACCATGAAAACTTTTATAAAATTGGTATTAATATGAAAATGTTTTTTTAGAAAACACAGGCTTTGCTTGGTCTTTTTATAATTAAGTAGGATTGTTGGTTTTTGTTGTTGTTTTTGTTGTTGGTAGGTCATGGGGCTTGAACTCTGGGCTTGGGCGCTGTCCCTGCTTTCTTCAGCTCATGACAAGCGCTCTACTGCATGAGCCACAATGCCACTTCACTTTTCTAGTGGTTTATTACGGACTTTCCTGCCTGGGCTGCTTTGAACTTTGATCTTCAGATCTCAGCCTCCTGAGTAGCTAGGATTACAGGCATGAGCCACTGGCACCTGGCAAGTAGGATTGTTTTATAATCAGAAAACTGCTTTTTACTTATCGGTTAATTTAGAAAGGAAAGTAATTCATATTCAACAGTCATTAATACCTCTTTCAGAGACCTGGTAAAGTGATGTCCTTTAGAGTGGTTCTGTGCTTCATAAATAAAGGGATGTGCTGCACTTGTTCATAGTTTCCTTATTATCTTACTGGTTCCAGAATTGGTAGGATACTATAAGGTCCCAGTAATAACAAAACAAGTAGCCTTAATACCATTTTGGATAGCCAGAAGAAGTCACAAATTGTGCAGTGTCAAATACTGACTAAAGACTGAAAAGATTGATAAGAGAAAATAATCTTTTTAGTATTTGTGCAATGTAAACATTGAATTCTTTTATTTTTTTTCCTTAATGTGGTAATAGAATTTGCCCTTAGAACCTCATACTTATTTGGCTAGTGTGCTACTACTTGAACAATACTCCAGACCAGTTATTTTGGATACAGAGTTCAGATATTTCTGCCCTTGATCTTTTGGATCTCAGCCTCCTGAGTAGCTAGGATTGCAGGCATGAGCAGTTCACATGGGCTCAAATGTTGAATTTTTATTCTTCAGTTAAAAATGTCAACAATAGCTGCACACTGGAGGCTCATGCCTATAATCCTAGCTTCTCAGGAGGCGGAGATCTGAGAATCACAGTTCAAAGCCATCCTGGGCAGGAAAGGCTGTGAGACTCTTACCTCCAACTAACCACCTAAAAACCCAGAGTGGAGCTGTGGCTCAAAGTGATACAGTGCTTAGTCTTGAGCAAAAAGCTCAGGGACAATGACCAGGCTCTTGAGTTCAAGTCCTTGAACAAGCACCAGAACAACAAAAAAAGATACCAATGTAGCCATTTTCCTTAGAATTCATAAAAATAAAAGTGTTTAAAAGTCATACAGTATGAGCAAGGTGCTCATATTCTAGCCAAAAGCTTTAATACTCTTTAGAAAAAGCTAATGATTTTTAGAAAAAACAGCCTCTGTCTTGAGTCAGGTCATTGTAATGCCAGATATGGCAGATTAGAGTGAGAGCCCAGGGATTTAGAAACTCACCAACATGGGTAGGTTTACATTTTGGATTGGCTTCCAATGTGATAATAAAAAAAAGAACTAGTGAATAACCTTAAACCATGTTTGGATCCCAAACTTCTTCATTTACTGTGAAATTGATGGAATGTTTCCAAATAATTTTTTTTTTGGGGGGGGGGTCGGTCGTGGGGCTTGAACTCTGGGCCTGGGCGCTATCCCTCAGCTCTTCAGCTCAAGGTGAGTGTTGTACCGCTTGAGCCACAGCACCACTTCCAGTTTTCTAGTGGTTTATTGGACATAAGAGTCCAATAAACTTTCCTGCCCAGGCTGGGGCTGGCTTTGAACCGTGATTCTCAGACTTCAACCTCCTGAGTAGCTAGGATTACAAGCGTGAGCCACTGGTGCGGCTCTAATAACTTTTAAAAGCCTTTAAAACCGAAAGAGCTGAAGTGGAGTTGTGGCTCAAGTGGTAGAGCACTAGCCTTGAGCAAAGAAAGCTCAAGGTTACCACCACTCAGTTCAAGCCCCAGGACAGTCAAAACAAAAAGGAAATGTCAACAATATAATAATGGTATCTTTAAAGCTAACATGAAACCAGAATATTTTCTGAGCTGTCAAATATAAAAACCTGAACACTATCCTTTACAGATGTCTTGGCTCTACATTAAAGCATACTATCTGGCTAGCTTCCTATATATGAGAAAGATGAAAATATTGCAGAATTCTCGAACAGTTAAAATAGCACTGAGTAAGCTGGTTAGACTGTTGCTTAGAAGGTTTGATTATACCAGCCTTCATGGACAGCTCTCAGAGGGCTATTAGTTGTCTTATCTAATATAGTATTTGTTTTGGTTGATATGGTTCCTTTTTCAAAATACAGAATTTATACACCATCCACAAATTGCATTTCAACTGGGTGTGGTGATACACCCTGTAATCCTAGCACTTAGAAGGTAGAGTCAGGAAAACCACCAGTTTGGGGCCAACCTGGGCTTCAAATGAATTTCAAACCAGTCTTGACTACTTAGCAAGGTCCTCTTTCAAACAAACCACATTCGTTTCCCAGTTATTGTTTCATATGTGTATATGGCATCTTTATAGTAAATTTCCAACATGTGGAACATTTTTGTGCTTTTTGAATTCATTAAAATAGATATGAAACTATGAAACACAGCGTAATCTACAAGACTTGTCAGGCCAAAAAGACTTTTATTTACTAAATTGATCAACTATATTTTTGTAGCTGATACTGTAATTATGAGATGACTCAATTTTCTAATGACTTTTTTCTACAAGTATTATTTTTGTTGTATTTTTTGTTTTCCTTTGAAATTTAAATTGCTACTTACCTTTCCTCTTTTTTAAGCCCCAATAAATGTTCTTTACTGTTACGTTAAGTATTCATGTGTATTTTTCTAAGTAACCGACAGATTATTTTAAGTAAATTGTTTTAAATTAATTTGATACTAACCATATGTGTTATATGGAAAAATGCACATGTCAGTTAATTTAGTCCTTTAATTGCTAATTGCACTGCCAGATACTACTTTTGAAACTGAATTTCTTAAGATAATCTTCCACCCTTTGCCAAGGAATTCCATGCCAAGAAATGAGGAATAAATGAGAAAAGGAAATGAGTGTTTAAAAAAAAAACTGCACAAAAGAATAAATGATTTTGTTTGATAGAATAAAAACACTATACTTAAAGTTTAACTGAGTAAGTTTTATTTATAAATCAACTGGTGTATCCATGTGTGTATATATGCATGTGTGCATGTGTGTGTTTATGTGTACAAATACATGTGCTAGTACTGGTGCTTGAATTTAGGATGTTGCCTTTCATGCATAAGACTGGCCCTTTACCTCTTCACCCTCACTCCTACTTTCTTTTTTTTTCTTTTTTCTTTTTCTTTTTTTTTTTTTGCTGGTTCTTTAGATTTGAGTCTCATGTCTGTTTAAACCCACTTTGAACCATGATCCTTAGATCTCTGTCTTGTGAATAGCTAAGAATACAGACATGAACTTCTGATGCCTTTTGATATTTTTTTATTTATTCTAGGGAAGTTTTAAATACTTTCTTGAAATAACTTGAATGTGTCAGTGTTGATAACTCCTATAATATCTCCCATTGAAAAAGAGAGGATATTCTGTATCTCATTGGAACATGTTCTGACAGCCAAAACTAAGCCAACTTTGTAGGTTATATTTACACATGTGAAGTAATATATAATCCATAATAATGTATATATCGCTATGTGTGAGTGCTCAGTTATAATATATAAATTCAGCCACAGTATTTGGCAGGAAACAGAGAACATATTTCCATGATGGATTTGGTCTAAGGAGATCCTTAACTAACCATGTAAATCCACATAGTAATTAATTTTATCAGGCTCAAGTAAGAATGCTGTTTAATCAGAGCATTATGTGGAGAACAGCCTGTGGCATGAATTTCTAGTTTAAAATGAATCATGATTCTTAGAAGCTAGAAATTAATAACTATATACTTACCAACATTCAGTTGAATGTTTATGATGGCTGAGTTTACATACCTTGGGGGTAAACTGGAACTCTCAACATACCACCATAAATTGGAAGGAGAAAAACAGAGTTAAAGAACCTAAAAATTCTCCGGGCCCATCTTTGTCCTAGGTCTTCACTTTGATTTGTAACTTTTAAAGCTGTTAGAAATTGTACTTTCTTGCTCTGAAAGGGGAGAAAATATGTTGGTTTAATGAATTTTGTTGCAGTGCAAGAAACAATTCAGGAAACATTAATAACCTGTTCTTTAGTAGGCATCAAGATTGACATTAGTTCATTCAGTACTGTGATTTCCCATCATCACTGTGTCAGTCTAGCACCACGTTAATGTTTTGATTGAATGTTCTCCTTTCCATAGTATGCAACATTGCTCATAAACAGAGCAGAGTTTTAGTTGAGAGAAATAATGCTACTTACTTAGTACAGGATTTACTATTGTCTCTTCAAATGTTAAACAGGAAAACAGTATTTTTAGATGTTGCTTTTGTCAAATAATTGATTTGAATGGTAGATGTAACTTTATTGAAGGAAACAAATAAGATGATAATTAAGGAAAAATCTTCATTGAGTTATTGTGACTTCAATTTTTATGTTACTAATTTTGGGTCTTAAATGAGTAAAAGTAGGATAGTTATTTAGTGTGGAGTAAATTGTTGTGTTGCTTAAGTAGATGATCAGTTGGTAAAATAATTTATTGAAAGAGTGTTAAAATTAAGAAAGCTGGGGCTGGGGGTATAGCTCAGCGGAAGGGCACCCGCCTGGCCAGTGCAAGGCCCTGGGTTTGGTCCTCAGCTCTGGAAAAAAATAACTAAAAGGAAGAAAGCATTCTTCAACTTTTGATCAAAAGCTATGAATTCGAATAGGATAAGAAAGTAGGTGTTTTAATTACCTACCATGTGCCTGCTTTCAATTAACGTACTGTTCTTACTCCTAACATACCAAATGCAGACTCTTAGAATGAATTAAAACAAGAATAGATGTCTAAATCTGTGTATATAAATGAATTAAGGCATAACTTTTACTTGTTAGTGCTTATTCATAAATATTTCTCATATAAGGATCTGCTATACTATCTGAACTTTCAATAAATGTGAAACTTAATGTTACTAAAGAAGCATTTCTATAATTTAACAGGAAATCGCATATTTTTAACTCAAAAATCAACATATTTCTGAAGGCAAACACTTTGATATGGAATAGTTTGGGTATATTTGCTTAATAATTATCAGTAAATGAATAACATCAACTAGAAAATTATTAAAGTATCTTTGCTTCATGGAAAAATTCTTATTAGAATATAAATTAAGCTATAATTTATTTGAATATCTTTGAGGTAATTTGTAAAGACAATGGTTATCTTAAACCTTGCTGTCATTTCAGAGTATCTGACTGTGTTCTCACAGATGATCGCCTTCCATGATCCAGAGCTGAGTAACCATCTCAATGAGATTGGCTTCATTCCTGATGTGAGTACATGGTACATTAGGAAAACATGAAGTAAAAAGAAAAGCAGAAATTCATAGCACATGAATATATTTTTATAATTTTTGTTGTCCTAAAAAATCCCTATTTAAGCAAGTTACTGCTGCTAAATATAGCTTGTCATCCTCTGGCTACTTTCTGTATCCTTATTGTAAGTGCTAGGAGAGTATCTTATTACATACTTAATGTATAAAATCATGTGGGAAACCCATTTATAGTAGTCTTACTGAACTGTTAAGGATTTTCACTTGATTTTTATGATTTTTCAGGGCTGATTTTTGAGAAATAGGAAATTCATATTTAAGTGAAATCTTAAAATGGTTAACTACTCTAGATTTTGCTTGATTTGTGCCTTCAAGGCCTTGCCAGAGTTTAGCTTCCTCTATTAGCTCCTTTGGGTTGATATCAAGCTAAGATTCAGAATGGACACCCAAAAGTTAGCCAGGAAACAGTGATGAGGAGTCTCTTTTTACAGTTCAAAACTTTATGTTGAAATTTGAATTTGAGTCGGCCACTGGTGGCTCACATCTGTAATCTTAACTACTCAGGAAGCTGAGATCTGAGGATTGAAGTTCAAAGACAGTCAGGGCAGAAAAATCCCCCATGAGACTCTTATCTCCAATTAGCCACTCAAAAACTGGAAGTAGAGCTGTGGCTCAAAGTGGTAGATTGCTAGCTTTGAACAAAAGAGCTCTGGGACAGTGCCCTGAGTTCAAGCCCTACAACCAACAATAACAAAAAATTGAACTTTGATTGCTGGTGCTGTTGGCTCATGCTTATAATCCTAGTTACTTGGGAGGCTGAGAACTGAGGATCACAGTTAAAAGCCAGCCAGGCAGGAGAGTCCGTAAGACTTCTCTCCAATGAGCCACCCCCAGAAAACCAGAAGTGGTGTTGTAGCTCAAAGGGATAGAGTGTTCTTGAGCAAAAAAAAAGAAAAAAGCTCAGGGATAGCACCTAGGCCCCAAGTTCAAATCCCATGACGAACTAAAAAAAAATTATATTTGAATTATAGAAAACCAGGCATGCCAGTGTACACCTGCCATCCACTGAGGATGTCAGTATAGGAGCTCAGGGCTCCTGGGCTACATAATGAGAATCTACCACAAAACCAAAACGAACAAAAGAGAATTTGGGGAGTAAAGTCAACCCTGTAAACACAGAAAGACTATTAAAAGTGTGTCAATGAAATTGCCTATTTTTAAATATTTTCAAATTTTGAATATTTATATGCTAATATATAAAAATAAAAATGTAAGAGTTAGCGAGGTACAGGTGGCTCATGCCTATAATCCTAACTACTCAGAATTCTGGCAGACGAATCTGCAAGAATCTGATCTTCAAATAACTAGTAGCAAGAGCCAGAAGTGGAGGAGTGGCTCAAGTGGTAAAGCACCAACTGTGAGTGAAAAAGTTGAGTAATCACAGGGCTGAGTTCAAGCCTCAGTATTGATGGAAGAAAGAAAGGAAGGAAAGAGAGAGAGAGAGAGAGAGGAAGGAAGGAAGGAAGGAAGGAAGGAAGGAAGGAAGGAAGGAAGGAAGGAAGGAAGGAAATTTTTAAAAGTTGACCAGAAAAAAAATTTTTAAGGTATGTGAGGAAAATATTAACCAAATGATACTAATTTGAACTAGTAAATAGAATGCAAACCAGTTCCACCTAAAATATATGTGTGTATAATATGTATAAGCATTTATGTAAATATCTCTGCTATATATATACATATGGAACATAACATACACATATACGCATATATATATGTGGAACTCCATATATGGCAGGGATGGATGGATGAATAGATGATAGATGGACGGACGGACGGATGGATGGATAGATAGATGGATAAGGGAACTTAATATATGGCAGAGATGTTTATAATTTGTTTACAAAAGATTTCCTACCAGGGTTATAAGAAGTATATAACATAAAAGGAAAGAATTAGAATTGAGGGAATGGTGCCTTTTTTGTATGGAAAATATATTACTGTGGTTTAAACTTTTTTGAAACTAATGTGACAAAATGTTAAAACTTGTTAAATCTAAATCTGGGTAGCAGGTTCATTGGTGTTTTTTAAATATGTTTCTGTAAAAAAATAAGTTCTTTAACAATAATTTTGATGTAATTCTGTTTTTCCTTCTCCACTAATGAGTCACTCATAAAATTAGAATTTTTATGTAACTTCTTAGAAAAACTCTGAAACAGCAGTATTATGAAAATACACTACACACACACACACATATATATATATATAGTGATTGATCTTGTGAGACCTTCTAAATCATATTGGATGGGAGATAGCGCCCTGTGAGGTGGAAATGTCTAGAACATGAAATATGCTGCATATCCTTGATGTCTAGCCACAAGTTGTCAATAATAACCCTATGATCACATAACAACAAAATGCCTTTGCTCATGTTTCTATATTGGAAATACATGTATTTCCAAATGTATTCTCAGTAATGGTTCCATCACCATTAAGAATCTTGGAGTAAAAAAGAGAAGAGAAAGAGAATATACCTTAGGTCCAAGAAGAGTCAGTCTTAAACTACTTTCTTGTTAATTATTTACTAACAGCTCAAATGTTATCTGGAAAACCTTTTTTGAAATCTTTTTTTTTGTTGTTTTTCAATTTGTTTTATTGTGCTTTATCTCAGTACTGTAGGTATTATTAAAAGGTTAAAAGTTCTGTAGGTAATATAAAAGGTTAAAAGGTCATTTAAAAATTGAATTTTGTGAGTAGACAATATTTTTAAGGATTGTTTACAGTGTGTAGTGTGGTAAATGGAATTTTTTCTTTGTTTCTCTTTTATTCACATCTTTTAGATTTCATCTCTTTAGTTTGTATATGCAACGTTCTTCTGTTTTGCCCTTTTAATTATTGCCTTTCATGTTCTTCCTTTAAAATTATTATTGAGGACATTTTGTGTGCCTCTAATGACAATACAGGCTAGGATTCATCAAGAATGAGATCCTAAACTGACTCTCCAACTCTAAAACTAAACTAATCCTATCAAAGTAAGCCTTGATTTATTTCCATCACTGAAATGCAGTCTTCCATTGCAGGAGAGATTGTGATTTCTGGCCCCTTTCTATTTGCTGTGGGTCACAGAACTCTGAACACTAAGCACTGAGAAAGCTTAAATAGCTTGGAATATCATACACTGATGTGATGCTTAGATTATATACGTCAGGGTGGTTTGTGATTTACATATAAATAGAGAATGTATTTGGCAAAATTGGGGCCAGAGTGATTTTTTATCATTCTGCACCAATGTGTTTCTGCTTCTGGAAATACAAATAGGTCTTTCAAATGAGAATGGGAAAGTGTGTTTCCTCATTCTTAAGGGAGCTATTTTTCTGAGATGCTAGGAATAGCATCAGTTTACATAGATAACCATTAAGAAATGTGATAAAGACTGTATATACCTTTTAGTATACTGTCCCAGCTAAAGATAAAGCTAAGCAATTCAGTGATATGTTAGCAAAACCATTGTCATTTAACTGAAATCCAAAAGGATGGTTACACTACTATTAATTACTCATCCTTTAAAAGCTAACTACTGTCATCTCCAAAATTTACAGTCAGCATCCAGGCACAGGTAACCCACGTCTGTAATCCCAGCTACTCAGGAGGCTGAGATCTGAGGATCATGGTTTGAAGCCAGTCTGTGAGATTCTTATCTCCAGTGAACCACCAGAAAATGGAAAGGAGCTGTGGCTCATAGTAGTAAAGCCTTGAGTAATAAAAGCTCAGGGACAGCACCCACACCAGTTTGCAAGCCCACAACCAGCTCCCCTTTAAAAAAATTATATTCAGCTATATCTATACTAACAGAAAATGTGAAGGAAACACTTAGAACTATTTAATATTTTGATCATATCTGGTTTTTGTGTTGTTACTTTAAACCATTTTGATCTTATTCTAAAGAGGGCATTGCTGGTAATGAACTTTTCATATTTATCCCACTTAGACTATCCGATACTAAAGTCTCCTAACCTGCTGTAGACCCTCTGCAGTCTTAGAGGATGTGCTTTCTGATCATGTCTGTGGTGTTCCTGACATGAGTCCTAATTCTTGTGATCCTCAAAGACAATTAACTTCTCATAATGAAGCTTGATGGCCTCTCAGAAAAAGTCTAGGTCTTAGGAACAAAGAAATGATAGAAACTTTTCAAAAATGATGAATATTGTGGCAACTTCTTGCAAGAAAAGAAACAAGGTAAATATATAGAAAATTTTGCAACTCAGCAACAACAGAAATCTATTGCATGTTGTGTTTTTCTGAAAAGTACTACACTTTCAGAAAAAAAAATATTTTTAATCTCTCTTAAATTCTCCTGTTTCTTTGCTCAATTTTGTAACATTGTATTTTAGAAGAATATGAAGACATACTTGGCCAAAGGTCTTCAGACAGGAAATAATCTTAAAGATTATTCATAAACTATACTATTCCACTGATTTTTCATTCTGTATTACAGTAAAACCCAGTTATCCTATACTTTAAATGGCTTTTACCTATGTATGAGATTATAATATATGTTGGTCATTTGGAAAATATCAGATCACTGAATTTGCAGATCTTCCAGGTACACATTTCATTTTATAACATCCAAAACGCAGATTGGTCAGTATCATTACCCATCACATATGTATTAATTAAGTATTGGGAAATTGCCAAGCTCACAGTGACAGATAAACAATCCTAATCCTTACCTTTTATACTCAGTTTTTCTTGAAGTTCTGGACTCCCTTTATTCAGTTTTGAGAAATATTGGTTGTCTCACAGTCCAGAGAATTGCCTAAGCTATTCCTTAAGACAGTCTCATTGTATTTCAGTACACTGCAGAGTTGATTCATACTTCCCAGATTTGTTCACATCCATCTTACAAAGGTATTTAGTAATTCTTCTACATAAACATAAGCCCTAACTTTGGAACCATTACTTTTATTTGTGCCAAGATGCCAGCAATTTTATTTATCAGTGGTTTTGTACCATTACCATAAATATCAATTATTATGAACATAGATTTCAAGTGATGGACCCTTCAGGGTCTGAGGTCCCTCAGAGTTCTGTGCCACATTGAAAATTGAGGAAATCATACAGAACAAAATAGAAAAGAACAAAATACATAAATAATATTTCACAGCAACATTAATGGAGACTTGTCTATGAATTTTTGAGGAAAAGAAAATGACTGAAGAATAGCTTAAGAGGCAAGTATAATATAGCAGGCACTCTTAAGAATGTAAAGATGTAAGGAATTTAACCACCTGGAGCTTTTTTAGGAATTTGAAGCCAACATCTATAGATCCCAGTAGTTAGGAGTCCTTTTTGTTCTTACCTCTCCTAAATACAACACGTGTTTATTTCATAGGACATTGTTTCATAAGGTTATTTCAGTTTGGGTTGCTAAATACTTAGTCTTTACAATGGGAAATATTCTATTCTTGAGTTTGAGATATGCCATGTCATCTATCAAGTGTTTTAGATGCATTAACTAATCTTCACAACTATCTTAAAAGTCTAAGGCGATCTGTAATTTTAATCAGACTACCAGGTTCAGAATTTCAACATTTCAAGCAGGTACAGGATGGTGTGAATTATAAACTGCCTTGACTACCTGTTGATTCTTAGACAGCAAGTCCTTGAATATGTGGATGGATATTTTCCTAATGTACATTTATAAAACTCTTACAAGTCTTCAAACTAATGCTAACATGTGTTTTATAGAAAAGGCTTAAGGTAATTTTTATATAAAAATTTTTGACTTGAGTTCATAAGACAATATAGGATGGAGCAGTAAGAAAGTCAGTGAGAAGGAACCTCCTTTGTAATACTAAAATATGCATACGTATATATATATATATATATATATACACTTGTATATACATATATATATTTGTATATGTAAAAATAAACTTTTGCTTTCCTGATTGATGTTATGTGCATTTGACATTACCAGACCCTGTGGAAAGACCGCAGGAAATACTAGCTATAACAAGTTGTTCTTATTTGAAATTGCTAGGGGGCAGTATTTACTTACCTGATTCTCTATAGTCATATCATGTTTATTAATCTTATGTTCTGGAGAAAATAATTAGAATATCGCTTCTTTACTGGATTTCCATTTCCAACTTAATGAGACTATATGTAATTTTTTACTTGCAATCAGATATTTAAATACTTGCTTTCCTATAAAAAGTAAAATCTGCCTGATGTTCAAAATTCTTACGTTATTGCTGACATTTTTGTTATCAGAATGTATTATAAAGCTGTACAGATATCTTACGAAATTAATACAGACAAAAAATTCAAATTTTAAAAGGGAAAACAGGAATTACAGTCTCACATTATTTACCTGATTTTAATTTAATTGGTTAACTGTGCTGATGCTAGAAAGGACCTAGGCTTGAATAATTACTTATGTATCATTTGAATAAGATTCATTTTAATAACTTTTTAAATTATCATCAAAGAATGTGTGTAACCAAACCTTTTTCCAAGAGTTGCCAGTATTTTATGAACATTTTTCCTAGTATATTAGAGAAGGAAAACTAACTCACTTTGTCATTTTGTTCATACTTACTAAAAATTTCTCAAAGTATATAATCTAATGACTATTTAGGGTTTTTATGTTTTGTTTTGCCAATCCTGGGGCTTAAACACAGGGCTTGGACATTGTCCCTGGGCCTCTTTGTGCTCAAAGCTAGCACTCTACTGCTTGAGCCACAGTGCCACTTCCAGCTTTTTCTGGGTTTATTGGAGATGAGAGTTTCACAGACTTTCCTGCCTGGGCTGGCTTCGAACTACAAATCCTTAGATCTCAGCCTCCTGAGTCGCTAGGATTACAAGCATGAGCCACCAGTACCCACCTCAAATTTTTTTGGTGGTTGTTTAGTGATATTGGGATTTGAACGGGAGGCATGCTTCCTAGGTGGGCAGTATACTCTGCCATGCCTCAGGCTATTTGTATCTTTTTATATATTCCTTTCAGTTATCTTCAATATCTTATTCATTTTTTTGCAAACATGTACATGTCTATTATATGCCAGGTGTTTTCCTATATTTTGGAAATAACAGAGGAAAAAATGGGCATATGTCTACTTTCTATTATAGTGAGAATATAAATTAGACCATTATAGACTATAGGCTTTCACTTTATTATTAGTGGCAGAAAGCCACTACAAGCAGTGAAATCCAATCGAAGCATTTTAGCAACATAATTCTGACTACTAAACTGAGATGAACAAGGGTAGAACAAGGTTACTAGTCATTACTGCAAGTGCAGCAATCTATCCAATTAGGTATGTGAAGTTTTCATGTTCTGTTTATATTTTGAAGGTAAAACAGCAGGACTGCTGGTGTGAGATGAGTCAAGAATGATTCAGGATTTTCCTTTTCTCTATGCAAATAGAAGTATAGTGTTGCTGGGATTTGTAATTGGAGATAAGGATTCTGGAGAAAGGCCCAGGAGGTCAATTTAGGACATATTATAGGTTTTTAAGCTGTTAGACATATCAGGTAGTTATTTAGACGTGGAAGCTTGAAATTCATGAGAGAAGTCTAGGAGTGGAATTTTCAAACAATAAATTTACTATTTAGAAAAAAAATTGTAAAAAGTTCAGAAGCTGAACTTGGAACATATCAATATTTTAAAAATAGGATAAGCCAGACACCAGTGGCTCACAACAATAATCCTGGCTACTCAGGAGGCTGAGATCTGAAGATTGCATTCAAAGCTAGCTCAGGCAGGAAAGTCTATGAGATTCTTATCTCTGGTTGATCACCCAAAAAGCCAGAAGTGGAGCTGTGGCTCAAGTGGTAGAATTAATCCTTAAGCAAAAAAGCTGAGGAATAGTGCCCAGATCCTGAGTTCAATCTCTAGGAGCACAGGGGAAAAAAAATCGGCGGTTAAAGAAGAATCAATAAAGAACAGTCAGAAAGAGAGAACAGTAGCTCGATGCTGTGTCTAGGAAGTCTAGTGAAGGAAGAAAAGGTGTTTCTAAGAAGTAGGAGGAGTTAGCTATGACATACCCTTTTTACTGGCAAAGATTAGCAGTGAGATTTAGCTACTCAGAAATCATCATTGACCAAAGGTCAGAATACTTTGATGGTTGAGATAGAGGCAAAAACTAGATTGAAGTAAAATGAATATTTAATAAACATTACCTTTCTTATTGAATATAGGTTCCTATATCCTGAAATGATGAGTTGTTCCCTGCTTTATCCTATCATTTAACATAGTTCTGGCATATGTTAAGTATTCAGTATACTTATTGAATTAATGAGTAAGAATGAAATATCATTTACCCACAAAAGTCTCATCTTTCTGTACAGAGCACAGTAGAGGAAGCTCTAAGCTCCTGTAACTTTTCCAGCCATCACCCTATGTCAGATTGACCTCCATTGTAGTAGGGCTGTTCACACGTTTGAGTTGTCTTGTAAAGTGAGATACATGGTGTATGACACAAAACATTTCATATTGAATGAATCAATGAATTAGTGAATAAATATACCCTTAACTAATTATAATACAAGCATGGTGAGATAGTTGCTATAATTGTGTATAATACAGTCATACACAGAGCATAGTATGAAAGGTATTATATGAAATCTATACGAAGTTTTCATGGAACAAATGGTATTTAAGGCAAGATTTGAAACAAACTTAGCTCTGATTAGGAAATGATTTTAAAAAGACAAAGAAATTAGAAGAAAAAAAAGCAAAGCAGGATGGTGAATCAGTAGATAACTTGCCTATTAAGCAAAAGACCCAGAGTTGAAACTCCAGTTAACCCTCCACCCTACTCCCCCAAAAAGCCACTGAGAATGCAAAATGTGTTCATATCATGTCATGCTGAATAATCTCTCTTGGTGTAACACACTTACAGATGAGATGCAAACAGCCTGATGCCCTAGCTATTATGTAGGATATTAGTAATATGAAAACTTTGAAGTGTGTTGCTACTTTATTTTAGTAGTAGTGAGGTTTTACGGTAGGGACCTCACACTTGGTAAGAAGGCAGTTTCCCACTGGTTCATAGCTCCTTTTTGCACTGGTTATTTTTGAGAGAGGATCTTTTTTTTTTTTTTTTTTAATGTCAGTCATGGGGTTGAACTCTGGGCCTGAACGTTTTTCCTCAGCTCTTCAGCTAAAGGTTAGCACTCTACCACTTGAGCCACTATGCCACTTTGGGTTTTCTGAGTGGCACACTGGAGATAAGCATCTCACGGACTTTCTTGCCCAGGCTGGCTTTGAACCGGGATCCTCAGATCTCAGCCTCCTGAACAGCTAGGGTAACAGGCATGAGCCACCGGCACCCAGTGAGAGGGTCTTTTTGCCTGGACCAGGATGATCCTATTTTATGTTTCCTGGTTAGAGCTAAGGTGACAGCCATCCTCCCCGCTCCCCCACCCCAGCTTCATCCATTGAGATGCAGTCTCAAAAACTTTGTTACTCAGGCCAGCCTTGAGTAGGATTCTTATGATCTCAGCCTCCCATGTAGAAAAGGCAAAGCAGGACTAGAGGATATGACAGGTACACCACTACATCTAGCTATGGGGTGGGGTAAGAAGGGGTCTTGGAACGTTTGCCCAGACTGGACAAAACCACAATCCTCCAGATCTTAGCCTTCTGAGTAGCTAGGTTACAAGTATTAACTACTATTTACAAACCCTTTTCATTCATCTTACTTTATCCACAGCATCTCTGTGACATAATTATGACATGATTTTCTTATTCCAAAAAAAAGGAAAAATTTAACTAATTATACTAACCAAAACAGCTGAGTGTACCTGATTAGTAAGCAAATAGTGCTGCAAAAAACACAAAATCAGTAATTATCAGAGTTGGAACTCAAATGCTTAGTGTCTTCAAATCCTTGCTCCACTTGCTAACTCATACTGCCAAATATTAGAATAAGTAAGACATTTTTAAGCTTAGTTTGGTATGACATGTGAAAGCATTGTCATAGTGAAACAGCAATAATTTGAGCACAGTCACATTTTCTCAAAAAATCAGTTTAGCCAGAGAAAATATTGGAACAGATATAAATTAAAAGCAAGAACATTTGTAATAGTATAAATTATAAGCTATTAAACATTTGTAATCCACACAAGAAGGAGTTAGAACATAAACAAGGGTGGTTCAGTATAAATTGGATAGAAGCAAAGGACTAAAGAGTTATCACTTATAATATTTAGGGGATTTGACAGGAAGTAATTTGAAATTCAATTGTTTTGAACCTAAGTGACGTGAATAATGGCTGTTAATAAAAAGAGCACCAATTTGGGGTAACCATGCATATGGTATCTTGGATAAAATTACATTGAATAAATTTGCCCCTTCCAAAGTTTCTAAGGCTTATTAAATGGGAACCCGGCAGCATATGTGGAGAGCACAATTGTGACCCATTGCTGAGGCAATTCTTTACCAGTACTACTTTGAATGCATTTATTACAGGATTTTTTTAATTTTGTTTTTGAACTATCCTTGGCATTGTATAAGCCTATAAGTTTTTGCCTCTGATCATTTCAAGTGGCCCCTTCCCTGTTTTCTGTAGATTGTTAAATTCATGAATTCTTCAATACTTGGTAACTTGATGGTGTCTCACTACAGTGTTGAAGCTTTCTCTCTATGCACCTCTCTCCCATCTTTACTTTCATAGACTCCTAACTCTGCCTATGTAGTTAAGGACAACCACCAGTTCCTATCTAGGTTCTTCCTTCCTGTCAGCACCTTACAAATTCTTTGCATGAAGTTAGCTGGGGAGCTGGGCAGTTGTTGGGTTCATTTTTATTTGCTTATCCTCTGAAAATTACTCTTGTGCCATTTGATTTTTCAAGATTGGCAAACTGATGTTTATAGATTCTGAATTATCTACAACTAGGAGTAGAAATCTGGTTCTGGTTCTTGCATCACGGTTAGAAACAATTCTTTTTAAGAGATACTGATAAAATAGTTACAGAGAGGAGAGCTGGGGATGTATTTCAGTTGGTAGCATGCTCAAGGCCCTGATTCCATTCCTACTCCCTCCCTAAAAGAAAAACACTACAGAGACTAGTATAGACATAAAGATACTGTGAACTAGTTGCTGAAATAATGTGTTTGTAGGAGGTTTTGTGCTTCTTTAAAAAATTTAAATTAGGATGAAGATTTTATATTTTGTTTTCTATAACCCATACTTGAACTTATATACCTTTATATTTTTCCATTTCTCCATTTGTCTTGTCTCTCTCTAGAAAGAACTGTAGATGTCATGATATACATGATGATGTGGAGATCAATGGGCTTTATTGTACTAAAGTACTTACATTTTAATGAACTATATAATTTTGTAGTTCTGATGGGCATTCTGATAGCTTAAGTATTCCATTGTATACAATGCCAAGATAATATGCATCTCTGTTCTTAAGTGTATAATTGACTGGTGTTGAAAGAATACTTATTTGAGTTCTATATGTAGTTCTAGTCTTTTTTAATAGTATACTATCCAAGTAAAATAAAATTAGTGGTTTTCAGATTTTCTGTTATTATTAGGGTTTGAACCTTGCTATTCTATTGACAGTCACCATCCAAGGACAGGAAAAGAAGAAATGAAATGTTCTAGCTAAGTAATGAAGCAGGAAAACAAGTGAAATCCTTCTTCCTTCCTCTTTGTTCTCTTGGGGCCCTAGGTAGATAGGATGAAGCCTACTCTTCTGAAATAGGTAGAATTTACCTTGAGAATGTTTTAGAATGCCTATTTCATATGGAAATAGAACATTTAATGAAATATCTGAGGATTCTGTTATCCATTCAGTTTTACACACAAGGGCCCTTAAATTTTGAGCAATATTTTTCTACAGTTGTGAAAATATACCCCTAAAATTATTATATTTGTGTTGTATTTGAATTAGCCATTGTCTTGAGTGTTTTAAAGTGAAGATTTTGTATAAATAATCCCTAGCAAAAAATGCATATTCATTCATAACATGGTTTGATAATCATTATGTAACAAAGTACTTGTGATAATTTTAATTACCTATATATTTTTTAATCGAAAGCTTGGACAAAAACAGAATATTTTAGCCATCCACATTATTGATAGTCATTCTAATTGTGTCTTTTCTTTGTTCTTCATTCATGCCCTGTTGTACTCCTGTTTTTCCTACTAATAGCTGTATGCCATTCCTTGGTTTCTCACCATGTTTACTCGTAAGTATCATTGTCATGGTTAGTATTGTATTAGCAAATGCAGCTCCATTCTATCCTAGTATTTTGTATTTGTGATGTTATTAAGAGTGGTTATTAACAGTTACTTAGAAAAGAACTTCAAGTGTTCTAACCTATAAAATACAGGAAGTTTTTGAGGGCAATTTATATAACTAATTTCTGTACATTCTCTAATAATTAATGGTTTTATCTCCTAAACAATGATTTTTCTGGAAACTAAGCACATTATTTGGATGTGACACTTTAATTAGTTATAGATATTAATATAGTTAATATCTTTATTTAAATATGTTACTCATAATAAGTAGAGTAATATTAGAAATATAATCGGTATGTATTTTACTAGAAAAACATAAGAAAGTTACAAAATTAGAAAAATTTTAATAGAATTTTTGGTGGGAAGTTAAATTGTTTACAATTCCTAATGGAACTATTACCTTGTAAGTAAGATAATGCTAAGTTTATAAATAAAATTTTTATAAGTCATGTAGTTTATAAACCTTGGGGAAAAAATACTTAAATGGGACCAAGATCGTGATTTGAAATGGAAAATATCATCTGTTTGACTAATCTGGTTATCAGTTTTTTAGACGTGTTAGGACATTATAAAAAGCCAAATAAGTGTTTTATTTAAAAAGTTTGGAGCTAAGTGTGGTGACTCATACCTGCAATCTGAGGATCACAGTTCAAAGGTAGCTGAGGCAGGAAAGTCTATGAGATGCTTATCTTAAATTACCTAACAAAAAGCTAGCAGTGGAACTATGGCTGAATTGGTCAAGCACTGGCTTTGAGCACAAAAGCTCAGGGACAGAATTCAAGGCCTAGAACTGGTACAAAATTTGGTAACATTCACTGATTTTTTTTGTTTGTTTTAACTTAATTTTTTTTAATGTTTCCCACAGATGTATTCCCACTGCACAAAATTTTTCACCTTTGGGATACCTTACTACTTGGAAACTCTTCTTTTCCATTCTGCATAGGAGTAGCTATTCTCCAGCAGCTGCGAGATCGGCTTTTGGCTAATGGCTTTAATGAATGCATTCTTCTCTTCTCTGATTTACCAGGTATAAATATAAGTAAATAGAACCACTACATGCAATTGGATTATAAAAAAACATGATGTTTAAAGCCATTTGCAAAGATAATTATGTAAGCCTTCACAATCTTTACTCCTGCAACCTTATTACCACTCTGGATTCTCTCCTTGTTCTTTGCTAGCCCTACATTGCAGATACAAATTTGGGTCATATGAGTTCACTGGTTTATTTCCATCTTAGTAGTGCCAGCAAAAGGGCAAAAGGTGGGGGTGGGTAACATATTTACCCTTTTGCTTAGGACAGAGCTGTTTATCTTCTGCTGATGGAGAGTAAGTAAAGGCCACTTGAGAAGGTGCTTGAAAATACATGTTTATATAACGATGGTGATCCACAGGGATCTTTCTTCTCTCTTAGTCCTAGCCCCAGCTGCTTGCAAACAATTGAGTGGTTTGCAAAAGGAAATGCTGTTTTCTTGGGACAGTTTGATTATAAGTTCTAGAGAAGGGCTGGGAAGGTGGCTCAGTGGTAGAGTGCTTGCCTTGCAAGCCTGAGGCCCTGGGTTTGATTCCTCAGCACCACATAAGCAAAAAGAAAAAAGCCGGAAGTGGCACTGTGGCTCAAGTGGTAGAGCGCTAGCCTTGAGCTGAAGAGCTGAGGGACAGCGCCCAGGCCCAGAGTTCAGGCCCCACAACCGGACCCAAAAATAAATAAATGAATAATAAGTTCTAGAGAAATCTGTGTCATGTAGTATAAGGTGGTAATTTAAGCTCTATAGGAGTCTTCACTCACAACTGAAGAGTTTGAAAACTGAGTGGTTGAATGTACATTAAATGTAGAAATAAGGATAGTAATCGTAGCTTTGATACTATGTTTAAAAGATAGAATATAATTACCTAAGATATAAATAAATCTATAAAAGCAAAAATTGGGTACAAAAATGTTAACCTTTTTTTTAACAATTATTTATGGGCTCCGTCATTTCTGCTGATCTGATTGCTATAGCCCATATCTTCAGGCAAGCATTGTTTGTGTTAATAAATACACTTTGATCCTGGTAATCAAACAGGAAACAAAAGAAAGTACTTTTAAGATTATATACTTTAGTGACAAGTACCAGTGCCTAACACCTATAATCCTAGCTTCTTGGGAGGCTGAGATCCAGAAAACCACATTTTGAAATCATCCTGGTCTACAAGATTTCATTTCCAAAAATAATTACAAAAAGATAGGCTGGAGATGTAACTCAACTAGTAGAACACAAGTGAAACAAGCAAACAAGTACAAGGAGGCCCTGCATTCAGATTCAGCAACCTGAAAAAATAAGTTATACCTTTAGGCCTGTTTGAGGTCAGCCTAGACACAAAGATAGCAAGACCCTATCACAAAAATCAGGTGGACATGGTGGTATACTTCTGCAATGCTAGCGATGTGGGAAGCATAGGTAGGAAGAGTATGATCTGAGGCCTGTCCCAGGCAAAAAAGCATTACCTGAAAAATATCTAAAGCAAGAAGAGCCTGAGATTAGAACCTAAATACTACCCACTCCAAAAAGTGATTATACTATTATTTAGCTTTCTGAGAAGGAATAAGGAACTGCTGCCTACCCTGGTTTTATTTGAGGAACGATTTGTTTTTGATAGTCTATCATCTCTTCTTGTCTTATTTGGGAAAACAACAAAAATGCCTTGGAATAATTTAACATTTTTCCTTACCCTCCCCCTACCCTCCCCACTGTTATAAATATCACCATCAGCTAATCTATCAAATTTTAATTAAAGTTATTTATTATATAAACAAGTAATATTTTTATGGGAGATTCTTCATGAAAATTAAAGACTTTTTTTTTGCATTTGGTTGTGAACATGAACAAAGAAGCTAGTTTCCCAAACTAAGAATGTTGTCTGTACCCTACAGATGTTTTCTTAGTGTTCCCAACTTCCCAAAATAAACAGAGGAAGATTGATTAGGATTGAAATCATTTTTCTGGTCAATTACATAAACATAATAAGTTGTGAATGCTGATGTACTTTTTTGGGGGAGGGCAGGAGGGAGTCAGTCATGGGGCTTGACTCTGGGCCTGGGTGCTGTCCCTGCGCTCTTCAGCTCAAGGTGAGCGCACTTCTGGTTTTCTAGTGGCTTATTGGAGATCAGAGTGTCACAGACTTTTCTGCCCGGGCTGGCTTTGAACCATTATCCTCACATCTCAGCCTCCTGAGTAACTAGGATTGCAGGCGTGAGCCACCGGTGCCCAGCCGGATAGTACATTTTTAAAACAAGAAAATTTAATACTTTTTCTATTCCGCACATAAATGTTTCCATAATCACTGGTAAGGGAATTGATCTTAATATTTTATAAGCAGATGAGTAATAACTCGGCTTTTCCAAGAAACAAGTTGTTTCTGAAATTTTAAAAAAGATAGATTTGTTATATCTGCATAGTTAAGGTAAGCTAGCTTACTTTGTGCACAGAAAATTCCTTCTATTGAGGTGACTTGTCCTATCCACAGTGCTGTTATTTTGGCTCATTACCATTCACTCTGTATGAAGACAGACAGACAGACAAACAGATAGAAAAGAAAGAAAAGAATGTAACATTTAAGAAACAGAAAGAAAACCAGGCACCAGCGAGTTACGCCTATATTTCTAGGTACTCAGGAAACTGAGATCTGAGAAACATAGTTCAAAGCCAGTCAGAAAAGTCTGCGAGACTCTTATTTCAGATTAACCACTAGAAAGCCAAAAGTGAAAGTGTGTCCTTGAGCAAAAAAGTTCACAGACAACACCAAAGCCTGAATTCAAACCATAGGACTAGTACCCCCCCCCAAAAAAAATTTTTTTTTAAAGAAACAGGACTTCAGTACAAATTTTGCTCTTAAATATACCTGTGGTTTCTTCTTGAGTTTGTATGTGTGTATGTGTGTTTATGGAGTGTACTTGTTTAGGATATCTTAGGTAGGTTTAAAAAGATACTTTATACCTGTCATCCTGAGTCCCACAGCTCTGTTTGAAGGACTTTGAAAGTGAACCTTCATAGTTAAGTGCCAGTGGTTTACCCTTATTACCTTAGCTAACTTATAATCCTACTCAGAGGCTTAGATTTGAGATCACAGTTCAGAGTTATCCCAGGAATACCAAATCTTGTGACTAATCTCAAAATTAACCAGCAAAAGCCAAAAGTGGAAGTGTGGCTTAAGTGTTGAGTTCCAGCAGGAAGCAAAAATGGCAGATGAGAACATGAGGCCCTAAAGTTAAGCCCTAGTACCAGCATGTATGCATCCATAAATAAAGAAATAAATATCCCAATTATCACAAGCACACTAATATACTCAAGACATTGGATTATATAAGCATAGACTACTGTTGAAAAAGAAAGTTCGTTTTTTGTTTGTATTTCCAGTCCTGGGGCTTGAACTTGGGGCCTGGGCACTGTCCTTGAGCTTTGGTGCTTAAGATTAATGCTCTGTCATTTGAGCCAAGTGCCACTTCGGGTTTTTCTGAGTAGTATATTGGAGATAAGGATCTCACAGAATTTCCTGCCCTGGCTGGCTTGGAACTGCGATCTTCAGATCTCAGACTCCTGAGTAGCTAGGATGACAGGCCACCAGAGCCACCAGTGCCCAGTTCTAACTTGATACATATTTTTAAAATAAAAAACAGGAGTAAGCATTGATGTAAACTCAGTAAATATGTTAATGAAATCCCACTGAGTTTAACAAGAAAAAAAAAGTAATTATAGTCTTTGCTGAAGCTGATTGATAGATTCACTGTTCAGACCATCTTTTGAGAGAAATATAATAGGAAATTACCAAGTTATTGGACTTAACAACAAAATAGGCATCATTCTTAACGTTTTCTACAGAAAGAGGCTCAATATCCTCTTTGAGAGTATGGAATGTACAACCAGGTCACCAGGTTCAAATCCCACCTCTTCCACTTCTGTGTAAACTAAGTGATATAACCTCTATTGCTTCATCATTGTGTTGTCAGTATATCTAGAGAAAGCAGCACCTAGAAATGAGCAGTTGTTACTTAGTAATTATTACTTTATACTTCATTTTTCCCATTGTTTCATAACATGCTTTCCTGTTATATAAATGCAACAGTCATTCCCATATGGTGTTTTTAATATAAATTCCTGACGTAGTTATCTTATAGATTTCCTTGTCAGTGAATGCTAATGAGGAATTACATTAGAATTCAAGTAATACTTCAATGTCAAGTGTATATTATAACTGAGAATACCTTTTCCTTACTTAGAGCCAGCATAATTTAATAGAGAAAGAGTACATGCTTGGGAGTCAACATAGTTGTGGATTCAAGACAGTTAATGGTTCTTCTGTTCACTACCTGTGCAATCTGGGAAATTTTTAGTTTGGTACTATTACTGACCAAACATAGTCTAAATATTGAATTGAGATAATACACGTTTACTCCCAGCAGTGACACATACTGGCCATGTGAACTTTGAAAAATGTAATCACACTGGAAACATATTCCTGTGTATTATGGAAGTTTCAGCAAATTGGAATGAATATGTATTCTAGTGTTATGATAAGCATTAAAGATACGTAAAATACTTTTAAACTACAGGTAGCACTTAAAACTACAGGTAGTTTTAAACTTTAAACTACGGTAGCACTTAGTATTTTAAATACACAATCAACAGCATTTTTTTCTTCTTTCTCTGTTCCTTTACTTTGATTTCTTCTTTGAGATTAAAAACTTAGTAGAAAGTCTTACTGTAATTCTTTTGGCCAAGAATTGGTCTCAACGTCTCTTGCTTTGGAGTGGATGATAGAGTGCGATTTTGCATTCCAATCAGGTACAAGTGGTGCTAGAAATTGTTGCTAAAAGTTCTTGACATGAATTGGTATGTGTGCTGTGTTAGTACTAGAGGAAATAACTATGAGATCGGTACATTTGGCATGCAACCTAAAAATAGTTGCAGGGTATTGTGGAAGGAATATTGCACTTTTCATAGCACTATTTCATACTAGATTTTGGCCATGTTAGTAATAGGAGAAGCATCAAAGTTACATCTTCAGCCCAATTATGGGAATCTTCATTTGCCAGTGTTCATTCTGTTCTATCTCTCTGGTAATTATCTGCTATCATCTCCATTTGTCTGACTTCTCTTAAAAAAAATTTAAAAATATCCAAATAGTGTTGAATATGAGGATAATATAAAAAGTAATAAATTTAGAGGGGATTTCTATTAGCTGATGTGTTTAAATGTTTTGTTGTTGTATTTCACTTATATAGTTGATATTGACATAGTCATGTCATTTTTTTGTGATTGAAACAAATTCTTAAAATGTCTATCTCTGCATTCCTGAATGCCTTCAAATGTGGTTGTAGGTTCAGGAGAGTGTTTCTAAGAGAACCTATAGAAAGAAGTTGAGAAATGTGTTTGAAAGAATCCTTAAGGTATTCTGAGATTAAAAATGTGATTTTAACATTTAAATTAAGAAATATATATATACCTAAAGTATTCTAGAAGGAAATACTGAGTATACCAAATGGAATTTGGGCAAATAAAAAATTCCGAATCCTTTTTTCCAGAAGAAATTACGTTGAAAAATCATAGTTGTGGGATGTTAGTTTAATTAGTGAAGCTTTATTTAAAGGAAAAGCTTTAACCAAAACTTAAAATGTATTTTATTTCATTCATACTTCCATACAGTAGAATTTAATTGTCAACATAATGAAGAACAAAATAATCTCTAATTATTTTCACTAATCTCAAAAGTATTATACATTTTGGATGGATAGATAGGAGAAGATATTTATATCTATCAACTTAAGACAATTGCTGTAATTTTGCTATATTTAATGTAGCAAAGCATATTTTGTAAAAGCATCACTTTTTTAGCAATTATGTACCACATTGTAAATGTGTAATTAGTAATTCAAAAGTTTTTTAAAAATATTTCGAGGCTAAAACAAAGCCAATATATACAAATTGAGATATACAACAAAGTGATAAAACATGCAAACACCATAATGCCATGTATCATTATTTTCCTGTTCATACCCAAGATAGGATTGGACAGTTAGCAAAAATGAGGAAGAAACTCAATTCCAGTTATGAAATTATGTAGATTTCTGGGTAATCATTTGGGCGTGGAAGAGGAAAAGAGCAGTGAATCGTCTTGGTTGTGACTTCTCATGGACTTATAACATATTGTTGGCAAACCAAGACCTTACCCATTTTCATTTCTTACATTAGTGAACAATAATATTAAGCTGTTTTCTAGTCTAGCCATGTATAAAATCTTTACATTCATACGACTTAAGATTTGCTTAATATAGCATGTGGTTATAGAATAAGTCATATTATAAGTTAGGGTGCCCCATTCAGTTTGAATTACATATAATAAATAATTTTAATATAAAACTAATTATTATTTATTTGAAACTCACTACTAAATTACTTTGCATTTGTTTCGCTAAACATTTCAATCTTGACTATAAATGTTAAAAATTACCATTTAGGAAAAAACAATATAGCAAACTATAAGGGAATGTAAACATAAGCAAATAAATATTCTCAGAGGTAGAAAACTAGTCTCAAAATTATCAGACAGTAGTGGAAAACTTCTCTGTACTAACATAAAACTTGTGGTGTATTTCCATAGCATATAATGATATGCCAAACACCACAGTGACACTTTATTTAGCCTCCTAACTTAGCAAATTGTAAACATTTGAATTTTAGATGTTTCTGAGCGATAGTCTGAATACAGGCATATGGTTTATACCATCTGTAACTATTGAAACAGGAATGTGCGATTGGCAGGAAGTACAAAATAACTCACTCGTACATGCCAACACTAGATTTATTTTTTTTCCCAGTCGTGTGGACTGAACTCTGGGCCTGGGCACTGTCCCTCAGCTCTTCAGCTCAATGCTAGTACCCAACGACTTGAGCCACAGAACCACTTCTGGCTTTTTTCTGCTTATGTGGTGCTGAGAAATCGAACCAGGGCCTCATGCATGTGAGGCAAGCGCTCTACCACTAAGCCAAATTCCCAGCCCCAACACTAGATTTTAAAAATACATTATCCAGCATAAATGCTGGGTGGGCAGTTGTCATGTATGTTAAAAACAGTAAACTTTGAGCAATTAAAAAATGTGCTCCTGGTACATGTCTCTAATCCTAGCTACTCAGGTGTTGGTGATTAGGAAGATCATAGTTCAGTCTAATTAAAACAAAAAGGTGCCATCTTGATAGAAAAAGCTGGACATAGTGAACAGCACTATTCATAGCGTATAATAAGAAGCACTCAGTAGATGCTATCTACCTTAAAATGAAAATCTAGCAATTTTATCCTTTCAGTTTACTATATCATAGTACTGGTTACATTTTATAAGCACTTGTTCTGTTCATAGCACTCCATTCAAATAGGAATTAAATTGCTTTAATTGCAGGTCAACTATTCTAATCTGTGTACTTGATTTCTCATACAGAAAACTGTTTCCCAGTAAATAATTTGTTTTATAGCATATTGTATATAGAAATTTTATCTTCTAATTGTTCTATCCAGAATCATCATCCCTGCCCCTAACACCTAGAGTACTGAAGTGAAAGCAGAGGTGAGGTATCAGAAATCACATTTTCTACATGTTTTCATGGTCTTCTAACTTACCTATTTTGTATTTTTCCCTTTTACTGTTGTCATCTCATTCCTGACCTAAATAATGTCAATGGTTACAAATATCAAATAAACTCAAATTTTATAGTAGGCAAAAACTTGAGATTATAATATGGACGAGTATACATGAAGGGCTAGGGACGTAGATCAGTGGTAGAGGACTTGACTAGCAGATGCAAGGCTCTGAGTTCTATCTGCAGCTCCATACAGAGTGTGTATAGATATGCTATTTGCATTTTGTAAGAAGTATGTGCACATTTAAAATTTCTTAACATGTTTTACACTGATTTTTTTAGTTACGTATTTGGATAAAAGGAATAAGAATTTAGTGACTTCTAAACTTTCAGCTGTGTAACCCTAAGTAATAAAGATTTAAAGAGTATATTTGTTCTCTACACACATAAGGTTGTACATTTTTTCAGAGTAAAGTATTCCTTTGCTAAGACAAAGCAATTATGAAGTTTTAGCAAATTTTCATTTATTGATTTGAGGCAGAAGTGTATTCATGAATGCCTAACCATTGAAAAGTTTAATATCAGTGCTATTAAGGGTGAATATAACCATCAATTGAGTGGACAATCACTGCTACAACCTTTCTAGCATTCAGCATTATCTTAATAAAGCAAAAAGGAAGTATTGATGTGTTAGAGCTTTTGCCAAGTAAAAATGTGTATCATAGGTATATCTCAAATTTCTGAAATACTTTATAGAGGGTTTATTTTTAACCATACCAGTGAGAAATGATCTGGATTTTGAATGACCAGGTTCTTAATTTAATTTGGAGATAACTACAAATAAAATAGGGTTGCTATAATATTTGTATATATAATATCATATTTGTAAACAGTGACTCAATTTTTTAACTGTAAGATTTGAGTCAGATGTAACTGATTATAACCAACTGGCTATAAATGCATGACCTCTTTGTTATTTAGTTATGGTGATGAGTACTACCATAATAATTATTTTTAAATAAAAGGAGTTAGGGATCCTTCCCTAAGTAAGTAGTGGTCGAGGCAATATTGTTTGCATGACATTGGCAGTGTAGAGAGAGGAGAATTTTCTAGGCAAAAGATTAAAATGCTGAAAGGCCCCAACAAGTTAACTCAACTGATGACTGTCATTGTGGCTTGAGCACTTGGAACAAAATGTGAAGCGGCTAGAAAAGAGACTAGAGGTAAAATTAGAAAAAGATTATGTGAGATTATAGGTAGGTTATAGGGAGGTAGTTGTAAAGTGTTTGTAGTGACACATTCTTTTCAGTGCCTTTGCAAAATGAAAAATACTGAAAATAGCTTCAAGTACCAAAATACAAATGGTACCTTGATATTTTGAAGTAGTCATGTCTGTACATTCCTTTAAAAGAGTTTCATCATCAGCAAATCCAAACATTAATCTAAGTGTTCCTTGTGGTAATCCATAATTATTGTTTCTTATAGGGTAGAGAACTCGCTTAGTGATGAAGTAAATCAAGTTGTAACACATAATTGTTTAGTGAAGTTGTTAGAAACTCGATAAACCATTTTACCTGAAGCCAAGAAACCAATTCTAAGTTTTTCTTCTTAGAATTGCAGCAGAATAGCCATAATAGGAATTAAATATGAAGAATTTAATTATGGTCCTCCTCTCCTACACTCACCCATTAAAAAATACATATTAAATTAGGATCTAGATGTTCTTCTAAATTCTTTTTATTTTAAAGCTGATTAAGGAGAAAGTGCTTCACTTGTTTTTATTTTCATTGTTTATGTGGTCACTGAAATAAAATTCCATGAAAATGACTGTCAAAATATCATTAAGTGATGTCAGTTTTGAGAGCATGGGGAAAGCATACTGCTGTGTTATTTTATGGAAAATTTGCAATTGAAAACAGATGTTACAGTACATCACTTCTAAGCTGAATAGTGATCTTGAAAAACACAAAGCCAGTAGCACAGCCAAGGAAGATTTTCAGATCACATTATGACTCCAGGGTCTCAGTCAGGGTTGAGCAGAATTTTCTGCTTACCTTAAGTGTAGACTGGAGTTGTTTGTATGTCTTAGCCCTGGTCTCACATGGTCAAGAATATCCACTGCCTATTATATGACTGACAAGCGTTTCCTTTTCATGAATATTTATGAAAAGTGCAAAAAAAATTAAGTTTATATGTTATTAAACATGTGATTTCAAGAGTCCAGTGATGGAATTTGTTTTGCTGTTGTTTATATGTGACGTAGGTTTAAAATACACAAAATACCACTCACTTTTGAGGTATACCATGAAAACCTTTGTAATCAGAAACTATCCTTAAAAATTCCCACATACACTGCTAATAATATTGCAAGAATATTAAGAACCAAAACATACTGTGTTTCATGCATTTATCATGTATTGTTCCATATATGTTATATAAAAATAATAGTACTCATGGTTCACATTTCATTTCTTTCTACCTGATCCTGTACCTTTACATTTAGCATGAAAATGGAAGATCTTTCTACTGCCTGTGTGATCTTCAGCAGAGCGGAAACTAGTTAACTCAACCACATTTAAATACGTGAAAAACAAATGTAAAAACATTTTAATTCTTGCCAATTATATGAAAATTGATTTTGACACAAGCTTCTAGCTCCCACAAAACAAAAAGGAAAAGGAAAAGAAATCAAAGGCTCCTCCTTTGTTTCTGGTTCCTCATCATGTACAACAAGGAAGGAGCTGCAGCTTTCCTGTGCTGTGTCCTCCAAGCTATTATACTGTTCTTTTTTCTAAAATGTGCCATATGCCACTCGCAACATCAGCCCCTTTGTACTACATTACCTTCTCCACTGGTAGCTGACAGTTATGGTCAGACCAGAGAGCAGTTTAAGTACCGTATGTCAATAGTGTTTATTGCATCTCTTATTTATGTCTCACTTCATTGGAGACATTAAGCAGCAGGGATGATAGATGCACAGTGAAATGGGCCAATAATTACACTCACACATACTGGATTTGAAAGGCTAGATGAATGAAAGCAGAAGCCCAGTATACATGCCTTCATTTTCCCTTGGACATTACTAAGATGGTGTTTCATATAGTTTTTTCTAAAATTCACATAAAATCCTGTAATTTTTTTCCTAAAAACTAGAGAATACTCAAATTCCTCATCACCCTTTCCAAGGTGGATTCACTCACTTTTCCCTTAAGATAAATAAGATTAGTATAGCCTTGCATCTAATGAGATGAAACTATTGGAAGTTTAGAAATAGCCTAAGTGTAACACAGAAGTATGAAGTATGAAGTGACTTAGCAGGAAAGATAAAAGTTAATAGTATCCAGTCCTGCGGTTATGGTGATGGTGGTAAACGTTGGTGAAATAGTCAGACCAGTGACTTATGGATAGCATGCCGAGAAATTTGAGCATTCTGTATTCAATTTAAGTGGAATAAACATACAGCATTTTATATTAATTTTAGAAAAATAATGATAGCTACGCTGTAGAAGTAGAATTGGACTCTTGAAAAATGCTGTGTTCTAAGCAATGAAAAACAATCATACAAAATCTTGAGAGATTTCCAATGTTTCCAAATGCATTCTCTTTAGCTAGCAATATTTTTCTATCCTTACTTATAGTACATAGATTGAGGATGATACTCAGTAGGAACAATTCTTAAATATGGATTGTGAGTTACTCAGATTTTTTGGAAGATTTTTAGAATCTATACCATAAATACCTACTGTAATTATATTTAATCTCAGGATATTAAGTAACCTTGAAGTAACTCACTCAAAGCAGATAAAGGAATGCTTGAGGGCCAAACTTTCCAGACCTGTTGGTCTTTTTTCAAATGTAAGTGATTTGGGAAATAAATACTTTATACTTTAGTAACTTAAGACATGTTATCTATAACTACACAGTTAAGTCATAGAGCTTATATTTTACATTTTTCCTCTTCAACAGAAATGGCAGGGGATTGGGATTATAATACCTGCCTTCAAATACCATTGTAAGAACTAAATGGACTAAAGAAAATATACAGTATCTATCACATAGTAAATGCAAGTGTCATTTTCTCTTTCTATTCTCCAAACTTTCTCCACTTTGTAACCTTGTAATAGCAAATAAATCTAAATGCATGACTCGTACACTGTGTTAGCTTTGACAAAATACTTGGGAAAGATTTTGGGGGAAAAAAAAACAGTTTCAGGGACTGGGAAGGTGGCTCAGTGGTAGAGCGCTTGCCTTGCATACCTAAGGCCCTGGGTTCGATTCCTCAGCACCACATAAGCAGAAAGACAAAAGCCAAAAGTGGCGCTGTGGCTCAAGTGGTAGAGCACTAGCCTTGAGCTGAAGAGCTGAGGGACAGCGCCCAGGCCCAGAGTTCAGGCCCCACGACTAGACTCCCACCCCCCCAAAAAAAATCGGTTTCAGAGTTTTCGACAGTGTCCTGTGATTATGTCTTATTTAATAAATGGCAATGAAGTTGCGAATGAATGGAGCACACTCAGAAGGCTGAAGCACGAGGATCATGAATTCAAGGACACCCTGAGCTACATAGAGAGATCCTGTCTGGAAAAAAAGGAAAAGGAAATTAAAATGAATGCCACCTGTAGTATACTTTACTAAAAGTTGCAGTAAATCTTTTGTCTACCTATTCCAAACTCAGCCACCCCCCTCTCCTCTATTTTATTCTGCTAAGGTGACAACATTATCATAGTGAACAGAATAGAGTTTTACAAAAGGATATGTGATTATTTATTTCTTGATATACTGTAATAATCATATTTATTTAATGTCAAGTGAAACATAGATAAAAGTGTATACACAGCATATATAGCCTATATTATAATCCCAGACAACCCAACATTTTAGTCACTAGTCCTCTGGTTAAATGCCACATTATTTTTATTGGCATTTTTTTCTAATCTTAAACATATATTTTATAGAACTATTTACATATGGTTTTGTCTTTTTGTATCAGCAAAGCAATCCAACCCTTATAATTTGCTCTTTTTTTCTCATTATCTTTGTAGAAATTGACATTGAACGTTGTGTTCGAGAATCAGTCAACTTGTTTTGTTGGACTCCTAAAAGTGCTACTTATCGACAGCATGCTCAGCCTCCAAAGGCAAATTCTGACAGTGGGGTCAGAAGTTCAGCACCTTACTTCTCTGCTGAATGTGCAGACCCTCCAAAGACAGATCTGGTATGTATTTGCAGATACAGATTGTAAACTCTAAGTAAAGTTAGATGCTAAAATTAGTAAATCCTAGTGTAAGTATTGCTTTTAGTATATTGTCATTTGTGTACTCTTAATGTAGCTCTTTTCCACAGTATGAATATTCCTAAATGTACTTCTGTGTCCATTTGGACATTGCAACTGGGAAGAATACTATAACTTACTCCTCCATGTAACAAGTTTTGTTTTCTATGAATGCATAATATCTATACATTGTTTTAGAACAAAAGATTATACAAAGGAAGAATATAAAAACCAGAAAGACTGAGAGTCATTAATAGGAAATTATTTACTCATTTACAGAAGAAATGACAATTCAGGGCTGGGAAGTTGGCTCCGTGGTAGAGTGCTTTTCTCACATGCATGAGGTCCTGGGTTCAATTCCTCAGTACCACATAAGCAGAAAAAAATCCGTAAGTGGTGCTGTGGCTCAAGTGGTAGGGCCCTAACTCTGAGCTGAAGAGCTGAGGGACAGCACCCAGGCCGAGATTCAGCCCCACAACTGACAAAAACAAAAAGGGAGAGAGGAAGGAAGGGAGAGGAAGGAAGGAAGGGAGGGAAGGAGGGAGGGAATAAGGGAGGGAGGGGGGAAGGAAGGAAATGACAATTCAGAAGGCTGTGCCATCAGCTTCTTTAACATAATCCATGTTATTAAAGCCAATTTAGAAATATGGTCAATGTTACCTTAAGTTATAATAATTCTTATGTTGTAAATGTTCTAGTTACTGCCATTTACTTAATTCTTTCCATTAAAATTGAATTTTAGTTAATAAGTGCAAATCATTTGGGGGATTGATAATTTTTAACAGGATAAACTTGTTAAATGTAATCTAATGATGATAATAATCTAATAATGAAACATTTTGAAATTATATTTAACATGTTGAATAATAGATTCCATAGATTGTATTGCTTAAGTTTCTAGTATTTTCATAGTGATTTACTTCTCATTTTACTATCTTACAGAATCTCTTGGCTATTTACTTAATGACCTATAAATATATAATTTTCCAGTTATATTTCTGATTATTTTTGCCTTATATTTTGGACAGGCTTCAACAATAAAGCAAATAAAATCATTGGCAATAGGTAGATTTGCTTTTTTCTTCATTGAATATAAACACTTCTAATTTCAATAAAAAGTTTATTTTGTTTTTAACTAATCATAAAGTTATGCATAATTATGAGGTACCATGTCATCTTTTGACACATGTATACCTTGCATAATGTTCAAGTCAGGTAGATATATTCATCTCCTCAGATGTTGTGAAAACATCTGAACTTCTTGCACCTAGCATTTTCTAAATGTATACTACATATCATTATCTGTACTTCCTTTGCTGTGCCTTGCAAGACCAGAATTTCTTCTAACTATAACTTAAATGTATTCCTCTGAATCAATTTTTTTGCCTGTACTTTAACCCCATTACTGTAATATTAACATTTGTAAGATCAACTCTTTTCCAAATACGAGCAAAATCATGCAGTATTTGTCTCTCTTCACCTGACTTGTTTCACTTTATCTGTGGTTTCATCCATGCTATCACAAATGATAGAATTTCTTTTTTTAATGGCTAATTATCCTTCAGTTGTGTATGAAGACATTATATGTATATACATCAGCTGATATGTCCTTAGGTTATTTCCATTTTGTGGTTAGAGTGAATACTGCTTCAGTTAACATACCCACAAATGTATCTCTTCAGTGTACTGATTTCATTTCCTTTGGATATATTCCCAGCACTGGAATCATATTTTCACTCAATTTAACTTTTTGAAGAGTATCCATTCTGTATTTCACAATGACTACATTTACAAACCTTCCCAACAGCAGTGGGTAAGGTTTCCATTTCCCTCCATCCTCACTGTCATTTATCGTTTGCCTTTTTAATAAAGTCATTCTCGCTGCAGTGAGGAAATATTTTGTCCTGATCTTGATTTGTATTTGCATAATAATTAGTGAAGTTGAGCGTTTTTAATGTTTTTTTTTTCCAGTTGGCCATTTGTATTGTTTTGAGGAATAACTATTTTGGTGTATTTATATAATTGATGGTGGTGGGGAGTTTTTGCTAATGAGCCATGTGCATTCCCTATATGTTCTGGATATTAGTCCCTTATCAGAAATGTGATTTGCAAATATATTTCTCATTTTTAGATTCTCTTCACTCTGTTATTTCCATTACTGCACAAAAGCATTTGAGTTTGTTCTAATCCCATTTGTCTGTTTGTGCTCTTGTTTTCTATCTTATGAAAAACCTTTGCCTATTTTAATGTCCTAAAGTGTTCTCCTCTTATATTTTCACAGTCTCCTTTAAGTCTGTTGTCCACTTTGAGTTGACTTTTTTTCTTCTTTATTCATATGTGTGTGTGTGTGTGTGTGTGTGTGTGCGCGCGCACACACATGTGTGCACACACCTGGGCACACTCCCTGAGGTTTTTTTTTTTTGCTCAGAGCTAGTGTTCTACCACTTGAACTACTGCTCCATTTCTGGGTTTTTTGGTAGTTAATTGGAGATGAGATTTTTGTGGACTTCTGGCCCGGGCTGACTTCAAACCACAGTCCTCAGATTTCAGCCTCCTGAGTAGGAGGTGTGAGTCACCTGTGTTTGGCTTGAGTTGACTTTTGCATAGACATTAGTCCAACTTTCTCTGAAACATTTACTGAAAAGTCTGTCCTTTGTCCACTGTGTTGTTAGCACCTTGTCAAAGACCTTTTGGTCTCTTACTCTATTCCACTGGTATATGAGACTGTTTTAGGTCATTATTGTATTGCTTTAATCACTCTAGCTTTATAGCACAGGCATTGAAATCAGGTTATTGTAATGTGTCCTGCTTGTTCTTTTTACTCTAGTTGATTTTGGCTTTGGGATTGTTGTGATTTGATAGAAATCCGGGAATATCTTTTTCTAGTTCTATTGAATTTTTACTTGTATCTTAATGAGCATTATATTGTCTCTTTAGATAGGTTTTTGGGTTTTTTGGGTTTTTTGGTTTTTTTTTTGGTGGTGGTGGTGGTCATGGGGCCTGAACTCTGGGCCTGAGTGTTGGCCCTCAGATCTTCAGCTCAAGGCTAGCACCCTACCACTTGGGCCACAGCGCTACTTCCGGCTTTCTCTGTTTATGTTATGCTGAGGAATTGAACCCACAGCCTCAGGCATGCAAGGCAAGCACTCTACCACTGAGCCACCTTCCCAGCCCTAGATTGGTTTTTTTGAATGGTGTGGCTGTTTTAACGATGTCAGTTCTTCCAATCCATGAATGAGGATGCATTTTTGTATGTCCTCTGAACTGTTTTTATCAGTGTCATACAGTTTTCATCGTAGAAACCTTTCGTCTCTCTAAATTTCTCCCTTAGTCTTTTTGTAGCTCATGGAAATGCATAGCTTTCTTAAAGGTTTCTTTTTTTAAAAATACTTCACTATTAACTACTGAACTCAAGGCCTGAGTACTGACTACCCCTGGAGCCACAGCTCCACTTCTGGCATTTTAGGGGTTATTTGGAACTAAAATCTCATGGACTTTGCTGCCTAGGCTAGCTTCACACCAGGATATCAGCCTCTGCACAAGCCACTGGCAATAGCAGTGCTGCATATATTTTTATGTTGATCTTGTATGTTGAAATTTGCAGAATTTGCTTTTTTTAGTTCTGTGCTAAACATTCCTTTCTGAGAAAATGAATTTCAATCTTTTTTCATATTGCTAAGAGCTAGTGAGCACTGAATTTTATCCAATGCTTATCTTTGGTTGAATAATTTTTCCTCCTTTAATGTGGTAGTATATTACTTTATTAAAATTTCTTATATTTACTAGTTCTTATATTCCTGAAATAAACTATGGGTCACTGTCAAAAAGAAATTTAAGATGCTGATTTGCTAGCATTTTATTTTTAATTTATGAATCTATGGTCAAAGGTGAGATAAGCATCTAGTCTTCATTTCTTCTCTGCCCTTGTCAAGCTATAATGTTGAGATTGTAGTTCTTTGTCTGCTGTCTAGTCAGTTTCTATAAAAGGAATTACTTGTTTCTTATGAGTTGAGAAAATCTTGTCTATAAAACCTTCCTGCCACTTTGTTTTTTATCAGGAAGATGGACTACTGAAGCTTCCTGTTTTCATGTTTATGTCCTATAGACTGTATTCCCATTTAATTTGTATAGTTCATTTCTCAAAAATTATTTTTAAATACTTGTTTTTCTTAATTTTTCATGTTCACTGAACTCTATACAAAATATTTTTTACCTAAAATTTTGTCCCTTTTGAAATCCTTATGTTTATTTAAAGGTCAAAATTGACCTTAGCATAAAAGTAAGTAGATAGAAAAAATAATATATGCATGCCCTACAAAAGTGTATTTATAGTTCAGGTTCATATATATTCTCATATATATAGTGTAGCAGGTTCATATATATATTCATATATATATATATACAGTATAACAATATATCTTTAACAGATTAAAATTGGTTTATAAACTAGACATAGTTTCAGTTGATACTAGTACAATCAAAGTTTGAAAACAGCTATGAAAAGCAAGATCAGTTTGACTTTATGCCTGCAGCAATAAGATTTATTCCCCAAAACAGACTATTGCACATAATCTTTGCTGTTAGGTAAGACTTGGTTGCAAATTAAAACCTTTCTTTTGTTGTATAATCTTGAATAATTCTCATCTTTTGTTGTATAATCTTGAATGATTCTCATAATCTTTCTTGTTTAGCTATATCTTTTGGGCTTAAGAATGATATATTTAAAGTACCTGATTCATACTCTGATACATAACCATTTAAAAATAGTATTGTTACATGTTTAATAGTTAAAAGTTACAACTTTATAAACCACCCAAGAAATTTATATAGAGCTTGAGTATCTAAATAATTTATCTGAATGAAAAGGTGCTCTGGTAGTCTGCTTTCCTTAGCTACTATATCTATGTAGCTTGCAAACTACATTTATTTATAAATGACAAAAGCAGTAACAGGAGTAAGGAATGGAAGCTGGCTTTCCAAACAAGGAATCTTTTTGGCAATTTTCCCTTAGTAATTTTAGTTTAAAATTTCACTTGACCTTTATTTCTTAGTTTTCATATTATTTTAATTTTCAAAACTAAAGAATTGCCAAAAGAATTCTCTCATCTGTTGCCAAGACCTTTACAACATCTAGTTTTTCCTTAAATAGCTAAAAATCTGCTTGAGGATTCTTGTTCAGAGCTTGTTAATTGGAGAAACTTACAGGTAAAGATAAAATTATTTTATAACCAAAATAGATTGTCATTTGTTAGAGTTCCTTAATCTATTTCTTCACTAAATTTTATCACCATATTTATGACTGCTACAATTGTATGAAATTTGTGAATAAGCAAAAATTACATAGTAATTACACGTAATTACACGTACTAACAGATTTTTTTAATAAAATTTTATTCACAAAATGTTATTTGTTGCTTATACTGCTGTCATTAAGAAAACAATATTCACTGGATTATCTTCAGTTCATAGTGAATGACCTACCTGTGTGTAAAATATGAATTTTAGTATAAAATCTTTACATTTTTATGCTTTAGGTTGGAAGTTTCTGAAAGTCAAACAGTTCTAGTCTACCAAGTTTAGTCTCTCAACAATTAAAAGCAGCACTATATTGCTTTAAAAATACTTGTGTATTAATGATTTCACTGAAAGACAAGGAAGATAGTATGTGATCTGTTTTTGTTATTATACACATTCACAGGCCAGCAGGAGAACTAAACATTGTGTGCCTAAGAGTATTGAGAGGGAGAGAGGACTTAGAAACTCCTTTGTATCTCTTCTTTACTACCATCATCTACTCTCTTCATGAGATGTGTAATTTTGCATGTTTTCTGTCCTTTGCTGAAAGTTTTTATCATTTCTATGACTTTTTTTTTTTTAACAGGGAGGGTAGTTCTGTGTCTAGAACTGGGTGCTGTCCCTGAGCTTGTTGTGTTCTGGCTTTTGATGGTTAATTGGAGATAAGAGACTCATGGACTTTATTGCCCAGGCTGAACAAAGATCCTCAGATGTTGGCCTCCTGAGTAGCTAGAATTACCGGTATGAACCACCAGCGCCTTCAGATCTTTCTGGTGTAATCTTTAGTTTTATTTGTTCGTCTTCCTTTCCACCTACTCATTTTTGGCTTAGTTTATTTTTGCTTTTCTACAACCTTGAGAATACATCATCTGAGAGATCATTGAGATCTCTGACTTTTTTTAATTTAATTTATGGTATGGTAAAGGTTGTACAGAGGGGTTACAGTTACATAAATAAGGTAATAAGTATATTTCTTGTCAAACATTGTTACCTCCTCCCTTTTTTTTCCCTCCCATGTTCCCTCCCACAAGTTGTAAAGTTCATTTCCAACATAGTGTCTTGTGAATATCGCTATTGCATTGGTTCACCCTCTGTCCTTTTCTCACCATTTTGTTATTCCCCTCTCCTTCCCCAAATCAGATAAATGTATATACAAGACACAGGGTACCAAAATCAAAAACAGTGACAATGGGATAAACCAAAGGAAATTATTTCTTTTTTCTTATGTTGCTTTTCCCCCCCTTTGGTTTATCCCCCGTAACCACCAGTTTTGATTTCATATTTTTAATAGAGGCATTTATAACTTAACTTTCCTTTTAGAGCTACTTTTAGTATATCCCAAGGTTCAGGTAAGTTGTGTTTTTATTTGATCTGTGGAATTTTTTAATTTCCTAATTTCACCAAGAACAACTGAGCATTCAAAAGTGGATTGTTCAGTCTCCATGTGTTTGTATAGCCTCTTTTACTGCTGCTTTTAATTTTATTCAATTATGATCTGATAAGCTTTTTCAAATTACTTTTTTCATATTTGTTAAGACTTGCTTTATGACCTCAAATGTGATCTAATTTGGAAAAAGTTCCATGGACTGCTAAAAAGAAATTTGTATTGAGCAGCTAGGTAAAATACTACTACAAATGCCTGTTAAGTATATTTGCTCCATAGTATAGTTTAACTATGGAGCTATGGTTACTTTTTGATCTAACAGAAATAGAATAATAGTGGTGACTGAAGTGATTCTTCTTACTTCCAGTAGTATTTTTTAGGAAATAAGGTGTATCAACATCCATGCATATGTGTGTGTGTATATGTTCATAGTCACAGATCTTCTTGATAATGTTCTTCCCTTTATCATTATTGATCTTTGTTATCCTTTGACTAATATTGGCTTAAAGTCTACTTTGTCAAGTATGAATATAGCTACTTTTCCTTACTTGGAGGTTCATTATTTCCTCGTTTTCATTTATTTATCTGTTCTTGAAATGAGATTTATTTTCTCCAAGTACTTGTTCTTGTGTATGTCCTTCTTCCATTTCTGTATATAGAATTCCTTTAAGTATCTTTTGCAATGCTGGCTTGGTAGTCACAAATTGCTTTGGTTTATGCTTACCTTCATCTCTTCTTCAGTTTTAAAATGTTTGTTTACTTGCATGCCACTACTGGGACTTGAAGAAACCTTGCACTGCCTTGCTTGGCTGGAGCTCTACCACTTAGCCATGCTCCAACCTGGCTTTGTTGCTGGTTATTTGGAGGTAGAGTCTAGTGAACTTTTCTGGCCAGGCTGGCTTCAGATCTCAGTCTCCTTAGTAGCTAGAATTACTAGTGCTTAGCTTAAAGTTTATCTTTGATAGCTATAGTAGTCTTGGCATCTTGTTTACATCTTAAAATGCATGTATGTTCCCCTGTCCATTAAGATTTCTGCAGAGAGGTCTGCTGTTATTACTAGAGGCTTGCCTTTGTAAAAACTTAGTTCTTGTGGCTTTCTGCATTCTTTAAGAAAAGCAGCAAAATATAAAGTCAATACAAAATGCATTAGCTTATTTATATAATAACAAACATGATGAGAAATAAATCAAGAAAACAGTACAATATCTTAGAAATAAATCTAACCAAGGGAGAGAAAGATCTCTACAACAAAAGCTGTTATACACCCTAGAATGAAAGAAGATACTAGAAAAAAAGAACTCCTGGACTGTTAATGTGAAAGTGTCCATATTACTATTAACAATAAACAGAATCACTGCAACTCCACCAAAATTCCAATGACATTCTGTAGCAAAATTCATATAGATGCACAAAAGTCCTCAAATAGCCAAAATTATTCTGGGCTAATGAACAAAATTGAACGTATCACAGTCTCTAACTTCAAATTCTACTACAGAGCCATAGTATCAAAAACATCAATCAAGATAGTGGCACTACACAGGCATCTACAACCATCTGATTATATCACCCTTATTGTTGTGAGATCCTTTTCCAAAGCAAGGCTACTGTGTAAATTTTGGGTTATCTGGGTGGGCTGCAAGCCTCTGTGGACTGTGAAACTCTAGCTATGTTTGCTGTGACAAGTAGGGTTTGCCAGAACTGTCTCTTACCTTTTGCCTACAGAGGGGAGACAGCCTCCTAACTGGGTGTGAAGCTGATTTCTTGGTCTGTTGTCCCAAGTCTTTGTAGAGTATATGGTTTCAGTTTCTTTATTGCACATTTCCAGTCTTTTCCTACAATCACCTGACTAAAAATGCAATTGAACATGTCCTACTTCGGTTCTTATTTATGGAGAAGGGAGTGGTGATGTTACTGTCATGGATCCTCCTTCAGCCAGACTACATTTGAGATGAGTACACTTCAGTAAGTGCTAAAAAGTAGCAACAATTTTCGATCCAGAATTTTATTTGTAAATAATTGGGGATCTGTTTTGCCTTATAGAATGTAATACTTAGTGTATCTTCTACAAAAACTATTCAGTCTACAAATTTAAGAGTTCTAATATTCACAGAATACACAGGATAGGTGTGTAACTACTGTTCACTGGACTCAGTCTTCATTTAAACCAAAATAATAAAAATTGCAGCATCCCAGGAGTATCATTAGAGATTAGAGGACAGTGTTTGCTGCTGAGTCCCCAGCAACGAAAATTTGTTGTAACAGTTAACTTTCTAAGTATGTGGTTTCAGCATAAGGCCTGGGCTGTCTGAAAAGCAGTAATTGGCTAAAAGGTGCCCTTTTCACACAGTTCCTGATGCAGACATTTTGGGAGTGGTTATTGAGTCAAAATGGAAAATAATACAACCAGTCAGGAGCCAGGTCCTCTTGCCTGTAATCCTAGCTACTCAGGAGGCTGAGATCTGTAGAACTGTAGGCCAGCCTGGGCAGGAAAGTTTAGTAGACTCCATCTCCAAAATAATCAGAAAAAAATCAGGTGGGGGGGGGGAGGGAGATGGGAAGGGGAAACAAAGGAGGAGGCAACAATGCTTGATAAGAAATGTACTCATTACCTTGCTCATGTAATTGTAACCCCTTTGTATGCTATTTTCACAATATATATATATATATATATAATTAAAAAATAAAAAATCAGGTTTAGAAGTGTGGTTCAAGGGGCAAAGCACCAGCCCAGTAAGTGTGAACCCTTGAGTTCACACTTAATCTTATAGAAATTATCTTATAGTTCTCTTAATCTTATAGAAATTAAAAATTGCAAAGAGATCGAGTAAAAAATGGAAAGAACCCTAACTTGCTAAAGACAGTCTAAATGAAAATTTAGAATAGCTAGAAATTAATGATTCCATCAGAACCTGTGGAATACAAGCAAAGTAGATGTTTCCCTTCTGATTTCACAGTGCCTTGCAAATAATGGATATTTATCTATCAATTAGACTTATGGAGTTATTTTGTTTGAATTAACCTTTGAAGGATAGACTGGACCTACATAAGTAGCAGAGGAAGAATTGCTTTTCCAAACAATCCACAAACCATCTCAAAGCAACCCTAAGAAAAATGCATGAGAATAGAAATCATTTGTCATTTTCAATTAACTTTTTTATTCTTTCTGACACTTGCTATAATATACTTCGGTAAAGAATAGGCCACATTCATTCCTGCAACTAATGAAAGGGCTCACAGTACCGTGGAGTTCTACTAATGCTCTAGTGTGCTAGCCAGTTGGGACCTGAGTTTTATGATAACTCATAGCTTGTGACTTTGTGAATATTAAGTACTTAGAGAGTTCAGAGAAGCTCATGGGATTTTGCTATGAATAATCATACCTTTGCAGAACTGAGCCTCATAAAAGGAATATTTCTGTCTCCAAACTCAGTCAGGTTTTTATTTGTTAGGCAAAGAAAGCACATCACCCTATTGGTTAGAGCCAGTGACAACTTGTTTTGACATTAAAGAAGCTGACACCAAGTAGTCTACCTGCAACTCACTTTGGAGCTGGCTATGTTAAAAATTGTATGGTAAAGCTCTGTCTATTAACATTGGATGAAGGAAGTGAAGGATGACGGTCTAAGGTATTTCTGACATTCTCTACTATTTGTTATTCTTTAATATTTAATAATATAGCTGGTTGCTTTTACATGCAACTTGCCTTCATTTACAGTACAATATTCTGTCATATTTTCATCCATTTGCCATCACTGTATCAGTTATTCAGTAAGCTTGTCATACCTGAAGGCTGCATTAAAATTCCTAGGCAAAGTTTCAATTCTTTGACTTAAAAAAGAGTAAGTGATTGCAAAAACATCACTGTGGTCTCAATTAAATTTAAGCCTAAAGACAGAGTATGGAGAAGTCCTGTAAAACCTTTTAGTTTACATTACTAATATTCTGCATGTTCATGTGTGCTTTACACTTTCTCTTTTTCCTTGAGGTAATTCTAAAGTCACAAAAGACTCTTTTCTGTTTTTATCTTACTTGATCTTTTATACCTTGAAAAGAGTCAAGTGATACTCTTTTTCTGTTATCATTATTCCTTGGTATCTGGTGTACTAGTTGTCTGTCGTTCTTTCTCTTGCTGATATCTATAACTCAGTGTTACTGTTTTTACCTGAGGTATAATCTTACAGTATTTATCAGTTTTTGTACATACAGCTGAGTAATATTCTGCCAGGTATACTATGTGTTGTTTATCTATTTATCATTAATGGACACTTGGATTGCTTTCACTTTAGCTATTTGTAAATACTGCTATGAACATGGATAGACAGATTTATCTTTGAGACCACATTTTTAAGTTTGACATATATCCAATTTATTTTTTCTAGTGTGACATAGGCCTCTAATATCATAAGAAATCAATGTTAAATCCACTGCTATGAATGAAGCTTTTATTCTATATTTTCCTGGAACAGTTTTCTAGTTTTACGCTTTACGTTTAAGTGTGTGACTCATTTTGAATTAACTTTTGTACATGATATTTTAGAGTCAGACTTTGTTTTCAGGTGCTTATCTCAGTTTTTCCATCATTTGTTGAAAACACTGTCCTTTCATTTCCCCTGAGTTCAAAAAGCATATATCTGGCTCACTATTCTCCTCCACAGGTCTGTGTATCTGTCTGTATGCATGCCAGCACCACAGCTTTACTATAGCTTTGAAACAAATTTTGAAGACAGGAAGTGAGCCCTTCATTTCATTATTTTCATCAAGATTGGTTTGCTGGGCACTGGTGACTCACATCTGTAATCCTAGCTACTCAGAATGCTGAGAGCTGAGGATCATGGTTCAAAACCATTCTGGGCTGGAAGGCTCATGAGATTCTTATCTCTAGAAAACTACCAAAAAGAGAGAAGTGGAGCTGTGGCTCAAGTGACAGAGTGCCTTGAGCAAAAGTCACTCAGAGACAGCACCCAGGCCCTGCATTAAAGCCCCAAGGACCAGAAAACAACAACAAAAACTTGACTCTTGAAGCCGGGTGCCGGTGGCTCACGCCTGTAATCCTAGCTACTCAGGAGGCTGAGATCTGAGGATCATGGTTCAAAGCCAGCCCGGGCAGCAAAGTCTGTGAGACTCTTATCCCCAATTAACCACTAGAAAACCAGAAGTGGTGCTGTGGCTCAAGCAGTAGAGCACTCACCTTGAGCTGAAGAGTGCAGAGTCAGCACCCAGCCCAAAATTTAAGCCTCATGACCGACCAAAAAAAAAAAAAAATTGACTCGAGTCCCCTTGAGATTTCATGACTTTTAGAAAGGCCTGTCTATTCTTGGGGGTAAGGACCACCGGGATTTTGATACGGATTGCACTGAATCTGTAGATTAATTTTGCAGTATGGGACATCTCAATATTTTCTACTAATCAATAAACATTGGTTATGCTCTCATTTCTGTCTAACTTTTTCAGCATTTCTAGGTTAATCCTAATTTCCTTTGCAGGTGATTCACTGGTAGTATATCAAAGTGTAAATTTTTTTTTCCTTTTGGTATCAGATAATTTGTTCATTCTGATAGTTTTTGTGGAATCTAAGATGTTGTTGGGCTAGAAGTATGGCTCACCAGTAAAGCACCAGTCTCCTACCAGCAGTAGAGCATGAATACTGCAAAAATAAAATCTTTTCCAATTTACACTTTATTTCTTTTCATGCCTAATTTCTCTGGATAGAACTTACATGCTAGCTTGGAAATAAGTAACATTCTTACTTTGTTCTTGATCTTTAGTAAAAGCTTTCTGTTTTCTACTATGAAGCGTGTTTGCTGTGGGTTTTCCTATATGGCTTTTATTGTAGTTTCACTCTTGTTTGTTGAGTGTCTTTATTAAGACGAGTGTTGATTTTTGTCATATGACTTTTTCTGTGTTGAGTTGATTTCATGGAGACTTT
>NW_012267286.1:8398283-8465783 GCF_000151885.1 Dipodomys ordii
TTTATTGGAGATAGGAGTCTCACGGTCTTTCCTGCCCGGGCTGGCTTTGAACCGCGATCCTCAGATCTCAGCCTCCTGAGTAGCTAGGATTACAGGCGTGAGCCACCAGCGCCCGGCTTCATGGAGACTTTTTCTACTTCTCTTTCCTTAAACATTAAAAATATGAACAATTTTACTTTGAGAAGAAAGAAAAAGATTTATCTTGCTTTTGTGAGTATAGATTAAGGAAGGGCCAATTGAGTTATTTTAAGTTTTTTTTTTCTTTTTCCCTATCATAAAGTGAATTTTGAGTTTGTTAAATGAATAAAACATACATTAATTGAGCACCTGATTTTTTTTCCATAGTTGCCTGGACAGCATCTATCCTAAGTACCTTGATTAGGGTACTTAAGGCAGAAGGGAAGATAATCAACAGAACTACCCTTGCTATACCCCAGCTACAACTGTGCTCTTCATTTTCTGAATTCATCCGTTATTTAAAACAGAGCTCCTTGAGTCTAGAGTTCCAAGATCTTTATCATTTTATGTAAACTTCCTTTGCCACAGTACATCAGTTCCAAATTTTGGGTATAATTTAATTTAGCATACCAGAAAACTGTTTTGGCAGATGGAAATAATGTATCAGGAAGAGATTAAAAAAACATATATTAGATTCAAAGTAAACTAAAAGCTGTCTCAAATCTTTTGTGGAATAAGACACATATAAATAAATGTAGCAACATAAATTACAGATAATACTTTTTTTCCAGGTCAAGAAATTGTCAATTCATGATACATGTTTATCATTGCTTTTTTTCAGTGACCTAGCATATTATTTCTCATTATTAAAAATCTAATTGTTCCTTCATTGTAGTAATCTGAAGTTTAGGAAATGTACTTACTATTTTTCTTGGTACGCCTTTATATTTTATTTAGTCCATTTTTCGTGGCATTATCTTGGGAAAAATTAAATTGTAGTGGAATAGAAAGATGTTTTCTTCTTCTACGCCTTAGAGCTTCCTGAATCTCCTCATTCTCAATCCTCAGATTAGCAAAGGGCACTCTTCTGATGGTGCTGTGCACAGGCCATGCCCTGTAAATGCAGCAAGTGAAAGACGCATAGGACAGAGGACCAGAGCCTCAAAAATTACACTACAAGATCTCTTTTATATATTGTATTGATGAATGATTGGGGGGGTGGATACAGCCATGGAAAAGAAGAGATTTTTGGAAATTTTGATGATGGGATTAAGATGAAGTTCTTGATAGAAAAAGAGAAGAAAATTGGAGTTAATCATCTATGCTTACAATAATCATTGTCACAGTATTAGGGTAGTGCATCCCACTTCAGACTGGCCTGAACTGGCAGCTGAGCTGATGTGAGACCATGGAGGGTCTCTCCACCGGCAGCTTGGCTGTGCTTTGACAGATTATTAGCATATTCACATGGCAATTGCTTGGAAGATTACAATAGTGACAGTTTTTATCCCTTTGCAGCCTGATTTAATTTCACTGTGGATTTGACACCGGTCCCAGAGCCTTGTTTTTCCATCAGTAAGTCTATAGAATACATTTTCTTCATGAAGAGTGATGGTCACAGAGGCATAATTCCACCTAGCTAATGAATATCTGGAGTCTTGCACAGGGATCTTTCTTATGCAACCTAAAAGTTCAGGGATGTCATTTCATGTGTTACTGACATCCCATGGCATTTTAAGGAAATGGTTTCTGGCACAAACCTGGAAACCACAGGCACCGTTGTTATGTATAGGAGTCAGTGAGTCGAATGATTTTCAAGTATAAATATCCTAGTGAGGCAGCTCATATACTAGGCAAAACAATGTGATATGAGTCCACTTTGTTTACTTTCTAATTCATTAAAAACTTAATTACCCTAAATTGTACAGATGTTAACAGAGAATCTACCCAAAAAAGGTCCATAGTAAGAAAGGGAAAGCAGTGGTCTTCTGCAGCACTTTCACATCTGCTAGCGGATTACTGCCAGAGGTTGTTTCCTCATTGCCCTAAACCCAAAATGAATAATTTAGAAGTCCTTCTAAACTTGTTATTCCAAAACATCTCTGTGATTTATAGATGACTGTTTAGCATTTCTGCAGAGATTAAGGAAAACTGCACTTAGCAAAGGACAACCAAGCCAAGGTCTTGACAGATTTGACTTTATATTCAACTTCTCAAATTGATAGGTTAGCAGTAAGGTCCCCTCCCTCCCACCTTTGGGTAAACTAAATACAAAATATCCATTTATGGTAAACTAGATACCACATAATACATTGTTACTTCTGTGTCCTTTTCCATATAATAGTAATAACTTCAAAGAATTATAGAAAGGATTGAATGAGTTAATACATGCACTATAATTTATGTAAAAGTATAATGTATATTTGATACTCTTTCTGTATAAACTATGAAATTTCCCCTTTTTCTTAATCTATATAGTGAGATAATTTTGGTGTTTTTATTGTAGTTGAATTAAATATTTAGTAGTAGGGAAATTTGAAGAGGATTTTCCAATATGAACTATTCTTTGTATTTATATATGCCTTTAAGTTCTTTTGTGGCATTTTAAGTTTGGTTGCATAATTGTATTACTCTTAGAGATATCTCGGTTCATTTTATTTTCTAGTTGATTGTTTTTGATGTACAGAAACATTGTTGGTTTTACAACAGTTTGGTATAGTAATTAAGAGCACATACTTCAAGACATTTGAATCCTAGCACTGACACACAGGCTGTGTAAACCTGAGCATGTCACTTGATTTTTTTTGTGTGTGCCTGTTTTCTTACCCTTAAAAGATGGATATTATGTAAGTCATAGAGCTATAAGAGAAATGAGATGATACATGTAGAACACTAATGATTCACAGTAAATACTCCCTTACTGTGGCCATTTTATAAGCCGTGTAATCTATTTTCAGATGATACTGATTTTCCAGTTATATATCATTTGCAAGTTTCGATAATTTTTTCCTTTTCCAATATTATACATATTAATATTTATTAGAGTCACATCTTTCTCCAGAACATTATAAAGTAACAGGGGTAATAGTGGACATCTTTATCTTAAATATTTAATGACAGTTTCTAGTTTCTTGCTCTATTTGAACTAGAAAATGAACATTTCTGATTATACAGCATCATACACTGATTTGTAATAACTATGTCACACTATGTTGTGACAGTTTTAATAAGAAGGAATAGACATAGTAGTTGACTACTGAAATTTGCCTGCTTATTGTTATGTACCTTTTGTGATTAGTTTCCCCGCTCCCCCATGGCTTGTCTCAAACTATGGTCTCCCTGTTTCCATCTCCTAATGTGCCTCCACACCTAACCCCATATTAAAGTTCTTTGCTCGTGCACATTCACAGAAGTTTGGAAAGTAATGAGATTACCATCAGCGATTTCTCTCCTTTTGTTCCTATCTTTCTGTGTATCAGTTCTCTTTCCTTTGAAAAACTACTCTCTTTAAACATCTGATTCAAAACACTGCCAGGTCTTTAAATCAATCAAATATTCTTAGTGAATACTTCAGTAAAATACTCTGTCAGCCAGGGCCCTCCTTTCACTCAGATCAAAGTTTCATTTAAAATCTCACATTCATCACTATATGACTAGAAGCAAAGCCAGGCAAATCAAGAGTTCTTTATTTTATCTTCATAAATGTATGAGCTCATATGAAGGCTGGAGAAATGCCTGTAAAGATGATAATCTTATGAAAAGCTGATGGAAGTGCTGATTGTGTGGTTGTTGATTTCTAAAGCTCTCTAATCTTTCTGAAGCACTTTCAGTTCCAGACTGTTTAAGTAGGTTTCATTCCTAATATCAAATTAAAATTCCTAATGCCTATCTTTATTAAAAGCCATAAGCCCATAAAACTTAGCAAGTTCCATTTCAGTTTCAAAGTTAATGAAGTGAGTGAACAAGCGCTTTGCTACTTAAAGAACTGAGGGCCACAGTTGGAGAAACTCAAGAGAAAAGAGCAGACATCAAAATCCATTCAAAAACAATTTTTTTTCAAAATAAGTTTGTCTGGCAAATCATTCATATAGTTTATTTTCTCCTTCCTTGAAAAACTAAATTGGAAATTTTGAGTGTGGAATCCTACAATGAAACTGAGAAAACAGAGATGATGTATAAAACAATTAGGCTCAATTTTGAAAGCATAGATGAAAAATCTCCCCTTGAGTCTATACAGCTTCAGTCAACTGCATTTCAAAAACTCATAAATTCTCAAGTAATGTCATGAAAGTCTTCAAGAACCACTAGCAGTACTCAATAGATTGGATTGAATTACACCACATTGTCTATTGTGGGGGAAGGGTTCTTCTCCCTACTAAGTACAGAGAGGGTAATTGCTAGTATCCCTTCCCTTAAACTAGTCTGATGCCATATGGGTGTGCAGACAAGCATACTAGTATCATTGTTGGGGCTCTAGTTTTACTTCCTTCCCAATAAAGACACACTTGACATTTATTTCCTATCTAAGAAAACATTGTTTCTCTTATTCATCTCTGAAAATCTAATTTTCAGTAAACAATGTATATTGCATATACTATGTACAATATATTATCTATAATTATATATTAAAATCTACTTATATATTACAGTCTACTTAATTTATATAGTTGATTCTACTTATAAGCAAATTTTATTTTAAAAATCTAGGACATACATTAAAGCAACTTTTTTTAATTAACATGTGTGTCAAATTACAATTCAGTTTCTCTTATTACCACAGTTATGATTAATGGCCTTCACAGCAACAGTAATTGCATTTCTAGAAAAGTGCATTGTGCTTATAGAAGCTGGTTTTAAAGGATATGTGGTACTTTTTAAGGAAAAATAACTGCCTCCTCTCTTCTGTATATTTGCACCAGAAAAATTGCAGTAAAACAAAAATAAAAGTAATGCTTTCCTATAGGTTTGATAAGGAAGTTAACCTCAACTCTAGAAACACAATTGCACAATAAATTGCTAAAACACAATAGTTGCCTCATCTGTCATGTGCTATATTGGTATCACAGCCTAAAGCTATTTATGCCAGTTGTAATTTGTCTATTTAGTATTCTCAATTATTTTGGGATTTTTTTTTCAGTCACGAGAATCCATCCCATTAAATGACCTGAAGTCAGAAGTATCACCCCGGATTTCAGCAGAAGACTTGATTGATTTGTGTGAGCTCACAATGACAGGCCACTTCAAAACACCGACCAAGAAAACCAAGTCCAGTAAACCAAAACTCCTGGTGGTAGACATCCGTAATAATGAGGAGTATCCTTTACAAAGGCCAGTTCAAAAAGGATCATGCTACCTTGTGCACAGGCGTTGCTTTCCATCATGGTGTATGCACCAAAAATGAACACAGCTGGGGTACCTTTGTATTCAGATAGCTATGTGGCTGTCACACTGGACACTAGAATGACCTGCCGTAAGATTTCGTAAGGTAACAATGTTTTGAAAGCTACCAAAATATTGGGGTATTTCCTTATTTTTGCATTCAGGAGTTTTGTGCTGGCTTTTTCATGTGTGTCTGTATGTTTATCTCATGTCTATTACAGTTCTTAAAGGAATTTAAGTTCTTCAATCGATATATAGAACTTTTGATACATATAAGGAGTAACAATATTTGGGCTACTTCATAGCCTAGAGAAAAACATTGCTAGATTTTAGCATTGCCTTATTTACAAAGTTGTAAAAACAGCACTACCACTTGAGCCACAGCGCCACTTCCAGCTTTTTCTGTTATGTGGTGCTGAGTAACCAAACCCAGGGCCTCATGCATGTGAGGCAAGCACTCTACCACTGAGCCACCTTCTCAGCCCTTCACACCTTTCTTAATAGAGTAAAATGAAGTGAAATCTTTCTTAGAAAATCACTTACAGCATTTACTATATGTGAATGCTATAAATGAATGTTAACGGGTTGCTGGCTTTTTATATGCTAAAATTGACATATTTTCACTTGCATTTTGTAAGGTCAGTATTTTTGTGCATATACCAATATTGGATCTTGAACTCAGGGCCTTGTGTTCTTGCTTGGCTTTTTCATTCAAAAGTGTCATTCATCTACTTGCGCCTCCACTTTGGCTTTTTTCTGGTTAGAGAGAAGAGTTTCATGAATTTTTCTGCTTAGGCCAACTTTGAACCAAGTTCCTTAGATCTCAGCCTCCTTAGGAGTTAGGATTATAGGGATGAGCCACTGGTACATGGCTACAAGCTTAATTTTTGGAATTAAATTCAGACAATGCATTTACAGACCTATCTAAATAATTCAAAATATCTTGCATGATATCATGGGTTATCAGAAAAATAATTTGAAAACCTATAATTTCAGTAATATATCTGAATCTTTTTATGAAGAGTTACTACTTTCTATTTTCCCCAAACTCTTGTGACACTTCAGTTCAGAGTAAATATAAAGGAGATATCCTTGGTTGTTAGTGCTTCACAGTTCAGGAATACACAGAAGTTCCTTAGCAGAGTGGGAGTGTAGACTCTCAAAAGCAGCATGAAATTCCAGGTGACTAGTCAGAGAACAGCTACAAGTTCTTCTCACCCGATGATTCAAGAGTTTAAAATCCTAAACTTTGATTGAAATCATTGTCTCATAAAACCATCAAAAATGTAGCATAATAGTTCTCTCAATTATTTTTTAATGTCCTAAAATTAAATTGTTTATAGACACTGTACCTCTGATATATTCCTTCAAGTAATTTAGTTGTTCGAATTTCAAAACCATGAATGTGGCACTCAATCCAAGATTTCCTAGCTTCCTGCATCTAATTACTTCTCGTTGATCCTCTCTTTTCAAAAAGCAAAGGAGCTAGCCCAACAACACTGTTCCTGGACATTCATGAGTCATCTAAAATAGGAAGGCTCTCTGCCCTCTCACAGTACTTGGCCTAAAGTTGGAACTAGGCAGACACCGAGATAAATTGGTACCCCAAAGTATGCATTCATTCAGAAGCTCTACACATGCCTTCAAATCTTAACTGTTACCCTAAGTACTTGTATATATATATATATAGAGAGAGAGAGAGAGAGAGAGAGAGGGCCTATTTGCACCTGTGGAACAAATGTACCTATGGTTATCTTTATACCGTGCAGCCATAAAATCAAAGCAAATGAACTACTTTGTTTTAAAAAGTAATACTGTACTTGGAAGGAAGAAGTGTTTAAAAAAAAACAAACCCATTGCTCCTGTCAGTAGTTCCAGCTACTCAAGAGGCAGAGATTAGGATTAAAATGCAACACCAGCCCATATAGTGATTTCTCCTATCTCCATAAGCCAGGCACATATTTCACATCTGTAGTCCCAGTTGTGTCAAACCCATTGGCAGGAGAATTGAAGTCTGTGGCCAGTCTAGAGCAAAAATGTATAATCCTACCTGAAAATTAATTAAAAAATAAAAGGAGTGGAGCCCAGACTTGAGTTGTGAGTCCAGTACTACTAACACACACACACACACACACACACACACACACACACACACACACGACTTATTTGCCTCCTGTCCTTCTGTAATGACTTTAGAAACCTTAATCCATTCAAATTTTGTATTAGTAGCTATTCCCTACATCTACTAAAATTCCTGGTGGTTTTAAAGCAACTAAAGCCTATTAAAATCCTTACAATACTTTTTAATAAGTTTCTCACCAAGACAAAACTCAGTTCAGGTGTAAGACTTATGCAACTGTACCAGTCTGTTTAGGAAGTAACTAAATAATACTAGCATGGTTTTGAAACAATTTCATTTCTCCCTTGCCATAAAATGTAGTCTATTATATTACAAAGAAAATGTTCTGTACCATCTTTTCCCCCTGCAAAGCAACAAAAGTATTTGGGAATATTTACAGTATTTGCCATATTGCTTATTCCTTATTCTCTGCTTCATTTTGTTCCTTTTGTTTTCTTTTTGAGATAGGGCCTCAATCTTACTTTGGCCCAGTCTAGCAAGGATCCCCCGCCTTAGCCCTCCCAGTACTGAGACTCCAGGTGTATACAACCACATTCTGCTGACTGCTTTGTAAGTCATTTTAATGAAAAGACTTCGTCTAACCATTCTTATTATCTTTAGGTGAAAATTTTTGCTTTTTTAAATGGTGATTTCAAGCAATTGAATTAGAACTAGGTTTTATATCATCATTTTTACCTACTTAAAATAACTGAAATGAACCATACGCCATAATCCTAGCTACTCTGGAGGCTGAGATCTTAGGGTTGGTAGTTCAAAGCCAGAAGTGACACTGTGGCTCAAGTGGTAGAGCACTAGCTGTAAACAAAAAAATAGTTCAAGGACAGCACTCAGGCCCTGAGTCTCAGCCCCAGCATGGCTTTAGGAGAGAGGAGGAGTCTGCATTGATTGTGGAAAAGAATAAATTTTATTTTTTAAGTAAAATAAGTTTGTTTTTATTGATTAATTTATAGACTGACTTGCCTCACCCAGAACCCTCATTACTAGGATTTGAAATTCTGTTAAAGCTTTACTTGGCTTATGGCATGAATATTCCCAGTTAAAATCAAATCCCTAGTACCAAGTTTTTTTATTGTAAGTAAAAAGTGCATTACCATAGTAATAAACTGAAGACAATTATCCTTGAGCCTGGTGAGTTCCAGAGGACTGTAGGAGTACAGAAAAAGAAAGCTGAAGGAATGAACAGACTTCATCCACTTAACAATAAAAACACAATCTCAAAACCTTACAGGAAAAGGGAACCCTAGAAATAGTGTAAAATAACCTTCAGCATTAGTGCCAAAAGCTCAGGGAATCTAAACCACAAAGTTTTTACTGAAATCAAATTTTATAAGAAACAACATGAAAGTTTAATCTAGTCAACAGTTTGGTCACTTTTATTTTTTTTCCAATATACTGTGAGAATTTTGGAGCAGATAATTATCATGTATTCCAAAAAAGCAATAGAAAATGTTTTCTGTGTGGTGGCATAAGTTGCCTAAGTAATGTTAATAGCTGCAAAGGTAACACATAAGCCAAACAGTGGTTTTACTAATTACAAATATTTAGTTTCAAATTTCCTGGAGTTAACATTAAGGGTGGTCTTCTCATGCAAAATGGGAGGCTAAATTCTATAAACACATTCACTTTATAGAAAGGTTGGTTTTATTTCCTTTTAGTCAAGGCTGAGAGTCCGCAGCCTTATTTAACAAATAAAAACATAGAAAACATAAATGCAAACTTTGCATGTCAAAAACACATAAGCCCAATTTTTATAATCATACTGCCCTTTTTCTAAGTGAATGCTAGTCTCTTCTTACCACTGTCACTGTCTTAAGAATTGCTAGCTTAGAGATATCTGGTCAAAGCAAGATAGTGATCTGGAGGTTACTTAAGGTTTTCTTCATCCTACTTGGGTGTAGATTCCATCTATCTAATTAAAATTCCCATCCAGTTGGATTCCCATATGTAAATGGGACATACATAATGTGCAGGTGAATGATGCCACTGCTGAGATTTCACCACTGGCTGGATTAATGGTATGACAGATGCATTAGCAGTCAAGGCTATCTGCTCTATAGCCCAAACACTAGCACACTGGTTGTAAGGACTTCTTTACCAGGCAGTGGGTATACATGATTAAATGATAGCCCTGAACATGAGTAGCCCACAGTTTTGTAGCTAAAGTATTCACATTAAGTACATAATAAATGCATCACAAGAAGGCCTATCTCTGACCATAATATCATGGGCCTAAAGGAAAGGCACTTAATCCAAGTGATGCATACTTAAAGTACAAGTAATCGTTAGCTGGCAAAGAAGAGGTCAAGGATAATTTTAAAGTTAAAAAGGAAATACTGTACACAGCACAGAGAGGGTGAGAAAGATATGTGCAGGATTAAAAGAATTCTAAGTGGGCATAGCTAGGGTATAAGATGGTTAGAACTGAGGCTAGAATAAAAAAAGGCAGCTTAGTAGAGATGTTCTAACAACACCGAAGCTGCTGAAGCTATGTTCTCAAATCAGAGAGGACTGGAGTATGGCCCAATTAGTAGTGTACCTATATGACTGAGCTTAATCACCACTTATATCTTCACTTCTAAACCAAGCACTTTGAAGCTACTACAGCTTTTTAAGTTTTTGTTATCAGGTTTTTTTTCTGTGCACTACCACTCAGCCTGGTGAGAATGCTCTACTACTCAGCTACATCATTGTCTTTAAGTTCTTGGTTTGCAAAGTAATATAGTACCTTGCTATTTGGTGGTATATTTGGTATGAAACCTCTTTTGAGTTTGAGTATCATCTACACCGTATCTGCATTTATGCTGACTTTCGGTGTTTTTTAAACCCAAGGTGAATTCAAAGAATTTAGATTTTTGCCTAGAATATAAGGAAATCAATGGCATGACTCAATCTTAAATTCTAATCCTATAATTCTAAACTGTGCATCACTGCATATTCATCTCCAGTGCTGCTTTGGTATGAAGAATATGTATATACTTACCTTTTATAAGTAAGGGACAATGAAATGAAACCAAAGGTCTTTATCATTTTTCTCTTCTTTCCAGGTTTTGTACTAGGCTGAGCAAAGTCAACTTTAACCACTTAAAGTTACTGTCACTCTCTTCTGTTTTCTTTTTTAAGACAGAGTCTAAATGTGGCTCAGGCTGGCTTTGAACTCACCGTATAGCCTGCCTAGGGCTAGCCTCCACTCATGATCCTCCTGCTTCTGCCTCTCCCAGTTGCTGAGTGGGATTATATGTATATGCCACGATTCCTGGTCTGTTTCACTCTTTATTTTCTTATTAAACACAAAAAATACTGAAATTTATCTTTGGATCCTCTTTCAAGTAACAAACATACACAGTATTTGATTATAATTCTGAAGGACTCAAACAGTAATAAAAGTAACTACCTTTACAATGCAATAATTTGGCCATCTCTAAGAGGTTTAGAAATCATCTAAAGAGAAGTTCTACCTCATTTTACCATGTTGATTTCATAAGAATTTGTAAGTATCAAACTTAAATACATACCAGAACAAAAGATGTCTAACCAAAAAATGCCTTCTTTATTGTCCAACTTATTAAAGGAAAAGAAAATGTGCATTGTTAATATATGGATAGGTAACTAGGCCAGTGTCAGTAGTTAAGGATTGACCATGCAGAGGTTTGACAACACTGTCTACTAGCATTGGCGCTTGTGCTACAAGTTTCATGACAAAATGTTCTGGGCTATTTTCCAGGACATTTTGGTTGAACTAGATTAAAACTAAAGGAACTGATTTAAAGGTCTATTTCTTGTTTTCTAAAGTATAAGTGGGGGGGGGGGGAGAGTTTGAAATATTTTGTTTTTTGGATGGTAACTGTCCTTGTCCCAAAGACTCTGTAGCCATCATATTTTGTAAAGCATTTTGACATTTAATCTAAACCTTTAAATTAAAAAAAAGGTCAAACCGCAAAGTATAACTAACAGAAATTCTAGGACAATAACAAGTTTATGACATGCTTCTTTCGACTAAAAGGCAGCTTAAATATTTCTTTAGCCAGGCACCAGTTGCTCATGCCTATAATACCTACTCAGGAGGCTATGATCTGAGGATCACAGCTTGAAGCCAGCTTAGGCAGGAAAGTCTGAGATTTGTTTCCAATTAACCACCCCAAAAAAGCCAGAAGTGGAGCTGTGGTTTCAAATGATAGAATGCTAGCCTTGAGCAAAAAAGCTCAGCACAGCACTCAGGCTGAGTTCAAGCCCCAGGGCAAGCACACACATGTGCACATGCAAAAAAAAAAAAAAAAGAATCATTAAAGGTACATGATAAATAAGTACCAAACTCATAAAATTATCCTGATGCTCATCCATGATTCTACGTACTTATTGGATATTTAGTATTTATATGCAGATGATTGTATACAATTGTCTTGTTTTGCCAATCCTGGGGCTTGAAAGTGGGGCCTAGACACTACTGAGCTTTTTTTCTCAATCTACCACGTTAACCACAGCTCCCTTCCAACTTTTTTTAGTGATTAAAAGTCTCACAGACTTTCTTGACAGGTTTGGTTGCAAACTGCAATCCTCAGATCTCAGCCTCCTGAATAGTTAGGATTACAAGCTGCAGCCACCAACACCCAAATATTCACAGGATATCTTTTAAGCAATTTTTTTTCTGGAGTTAGGGGCTTCTAGTTTTGTAATATATGGGTGAATTAATTCTCTCTAAGTGGCACTCCAATGTGATTAGTTTTACATTGAATAGTTTAACACATCCCAAGCATTATCTTTTGTTTCTAATTTTTCAAGGAAGACTATCAGATTGACTCAGCCAGCATTTGAAGTATATCTTCACCTTCTCCACCCAACTATCTGTCAGTCTAAATTGTTACCAGGTTATCTAGTACAAACATGAAGACCTAGACTCACCCTGTCATCTGGGGTTCTCCAAACAGGAAAATGGGGAGCAGGCAAGCAACATAAACATATCTAACACAGCAGGTGGCTAGGACAGGTTTGTATTGCTTTTTCTACTGTAAAAGGCCATTGAAAGAAAAGATGTTCACAGTTGATAAGCACTGATAAACACTGTTTCATAAGCTGTCCAGCAGCTGATCCTCACCTGACAGTTGTAGATTTACTGAGAATAAATGAGCTGTTAAAGTCTTGGTTTGCATTATCAAAATTATACAGCTTGACTGAAAGTAAGTTCCCAGAGTATTTTTTAATTTATATTATTTTGAAAATACTGAGTAATTATTCTGTTTGGGAAAGTAACACTGAAGACAATAGCTAATCTGCCTGTGATTATAAATTCTGTACTTTCTAAAAGACTAGCAAAACAATGTTCATAGGAATTCTAATATTCTCTTTTTTCATTTTTCAGAATTTATTTATGGTTACTTATCTCAATACCAAGTGTTTTTCTTTAAAGAAGAAAATATAGCAAGAGCTGGAAATAAATTTTTGAACATAAGAAATGTGGGCCAGGTGCTGGAGGCTCACACATGTTATCTTTGCTACTCAGGTGGCTTAATTATGAAGGTTCAGAGCCAGCCCAGGCTGGAAAGTCCATGAGATCTTTTCTCCAATTAACCACTTAAAAAACCACAAGTGGTGCTGTGGCTCAAAATGGTAGAGCACTAACTAGCCTTGAACAAAAGCACTCAGGGAGGGGCTGGGAAGTTGGCTCAGTGGTAGAGTGCTTGCCTAACATGCATGAGGCCCTGGGTTCGATTCCTCAGGACCACATAAGCAGAAAAAAGCCAGAAGTGGCACTGTGGCTCAAGTGGTAGGGTGCTAGCCTTGAGCTAAAGAGCTGAGGGACAGCGCCCAGGCCCAGAGTTCAGCCCCCATGACTGACCAAAACATAAAAACAAAAAACACTTAGGAATAGTGCTCAGGCCCCAAGTTCAAGTCCACAAGCGACCAAAAAAAAAAAAAAATGTGGTCTGTCTCTTATCTTTCTAACAATACTGGGGACTGAACCAGGAGCCTTACACATCCTACATGCTACCTGCTATCATTCTTGAGAATAGCAGCCAAATTGAGGAAATAGTGTAAAAGATAATTCAATAAGTAATATTCCCCTTTCTGCAGTGATGATCTTTGGGGAAAAATATTTGTGTAAAAACTCACAAAATTCTATGGCTTTGGGCTGGGAAGGTGGCTCTGTGGTAGAGTGCTTGCCTTGCATGCGTGAGGCCCTGGGTTCGATTCCATAGCAACACATAAGCAGAAAAGGCTGGAAGTGGCGCTGTGGCTCAAGTGGTAAAGCTCTAGCCTTGAGCTGAAGAGCTGAGAGACAGTGCCCAGGCCCAGAGTTCAGGCCCCACAACCAACAACAACAAAAATCTATGACTTTTTAAAAATAACATTCCTCTAGTGGGAGTTTGGTAGCAAATAACCTGTATTATACGCCTGAACCTCCATTTCTTCGTTCTCCATGATTATTGAGAATCTTCTTAAAGCTTATGTTTATAGTCATATAATTTCTGTTTTAAAAAGGACTTTTTTTCTTTCAACTCTTAAGACATCTCTAAATATTTTAAGCTAATGGATATTTTTAATTCCTCAACTCAAGGTGATAGTGAGATCATCAGAATCCTCATATATAAAAACAGTAAGAGATCTCCCCTTTGGAATACAGAAAATCAGAAACAGTGGAAATGCAGCTAAATTTACAGAGACTTTCTCAGTTGCTTCTGTCTCTTTTCATTCTTTCCATTCATCATAGTCATAATAAACTGAAAGGCAACCTGCATGAGGGTCATTTTCAAATTTAACTTTCCATTCTTGTGGTACCTTACTTCATTTAGATAAAATACTCATGCAAGCATGGAGACTTTTAAGTATTGCCCTCCTTTTCTCTCAGACACTCAAGTTTGAAAAAAACTTGAATTTTTTCCTGGCCTTCCAAGGCTGAAAACAGGATATTAGCTCAAAGTCAGCCCAGGCAGAAAAGCACGTAAGAATCATCTTTAACCCATAGCCAGATGCAGTGGCACCCAACTATCTCAGGTAAGCTACATGGGAAGCCGGGATCACAATTCCCGGCCGGCATGCACAGAAAAAGCCTGTGAGAATCAGTCTACCTAAAAGTAGCTGCAAAGCCTATGAATTGTACCAGATGTGTACGCATGGGAAACCAAGACTGTCTCTGAGAGACAGATCTGGGGTCACCGCTCAAAATGTTATAGAATCAGGTGAGCAAGCATGAGATCCCGAACTCAAACTCAAGCACCACAAAAAAAAAAAAAGAAGAAGAAAATCAAGTTTTCCTTAAGCTTACTTTCTCAGTTTTGTTCGGGGTCACATTTCAGGAAGCATCAATATTCCATTCAGTTCTGCATTCACTGCAGAAGGAGAGCTTAACCAGGGACCTTACACCACCGTGCTTCAGAACTTCAAGGGGAAGGTCATTGTCATCGTGGGACATGTGGCAAAGCACACAGCGGAAGTAAGTGCCCAGAAACGTCTCATCATCTATGAGAATGTAGGTACTATTGAGGCTATCTAAAAGCCCACTTATTCATAAGTGTAAGGAGTGTTGAGGAATTGTCTCTATTATGCGGAAGAGTTTGTCTGCCTTTGCTCTGTGTTTTCAACATCAGGATCCGTTGTAAGCTTTTAAAAACTTAAGTGATAGCTGCTGTGGTTTGCATGCTGTCAAAGGTTCATGTGCTAGCTGAGACTGTCATGTTGGGAGTTAGAGTAGACTCTCAGACCATGACACCTTTCTCACTGCAGCCTTGTCTCCTGCCCCTTTTTGCCCAAGCCCTTCCTTCTAGATTTATGTCTCATACAGGTTGCCCTGTTACAAGCAGGTGTACAGAGGACTAAGTGACTCCTGAAACACTATTTCAGCCTTTGTATTGTTCTTAAAGTGAACATGCCTAACTCCAGATAACTTCTACCTCCTCCTTCACCTACTTTTAATATGCTTTGTAGTGACATCTTTTTTTACCTGTTAGAAAATGTAATAGGCTTTTTTGTAGTTGTGCCCTAAACACTTAGATAAACAAAAAGAAGGGTTAATCTCCTTTATCAGTTCTGAGTATGCAAGGAATTCTTCCTTGATTTTGTTATGTCTTTCGGCCTTCTTGCTCCCTCTTTCCTAGCCTAGTCTACTTGTCAGCAGATGTTTTAAATATTAGTTCAGCTTGAACACGCTGGACATTACCTAAAGGTTAGGAATAACAGTGCAGACTCCTCCACATGACTGTTAAATGATTTGTTAAATGATGAGAAATGATCTGTAGGATACCTATTATCATAGCTTTTCAAGTTTATGATGTAGGGATTGTAACAATAAGGACCTAAACCACCTTGCCCAGACTGTGATTTTTTTCTAACATGTTCGCTGAAAGTACTATGTTTAAGGTTTAAGTGGGAGTCGTTTTTTGTGTGCCAGTCCTGGGACTTGAACTCAGGGCCTTGAGTTTTTACTCTCAATGCTAGCATACCACTTGAGCTACAGCTCCATTCCAACTTTTTTTAAATTGAAGAGTCTCAGACTTTCCCACCCAGACTGACCTTGAACTGTGATCCTCAGATCTCAGCCTCCTGAGTAGCTAGAATTACAAGCAGGAAGACACTAACTCCTGGCAATATAAGCAGTTTGTAACATTTTCAGTTTCCGGGCAAAACTGCCAAGGCATCATCTGAATCTGAGCTCTCTGGCACTAAATTCACAACCTGACACCAAACAGAAGTTATCTTGTCTCAGTGTATGTTATTCTACCTGCCCTCCTGCCCTTCCTAGCCCACCATTTAATTACCTCTTCCCACAGGAATGCTTGTGGCTACATAAGAAACTAACCATCATTGCCCTCTTGCTTGACCTACCGGGCTTGAAGCTGTGATCGATCAGCCCTGTGTTTTGAATCTTGAGTTTCTCTTGTGTACATTCTTTTCAAAGCATAGTATGCTTTCTGTAATATGACAAGGTGTGGGTTCGCTGTTCTCAGCTGTCTAATATAAACAGACGTTGACAAATGATTAATGCTGGAATTCATTTCCCAAATATTCCAGATCAAAGGAAAATGTGCAGAAGTTATGAAGGCTCCTGATACGCGATGGTAGTAGATTGTGGAATTTTATCAGAAGAGACTTACCCTTAACATAAGCCAGTATACACTGTCTTTTAGGAATTTAAGACCTACTTTCAAACCCACTTTTCCATCATATTTAGTTTTTATAAACTTTACATATAATCATTACCTGAATGACTTCTTTGAATTATAAACTGGTTAAATAGTAACTTATATGCAAATCTATGCAAAGGACCATATTTTCAAACTTAAGTATATATTATAAATTTTTAAATGAAGAGAATTAGTATAAAGGAAATGTTTTAGCCTAGCATTTGTGTCTAGTTTTAAATTTGAATTATACAGTTACAAGTTGTAAATAGTTCTTCTATTGAAGGAGTAAATGAATTAAAAATAGGAAGAGAGGAAAAGAATTATCTTGCAGATCTACTATATAAATCAACACCCAAACATGTATGGATCTAATTTTAATACACACAGAGCAAGAGATAGATACAATGTTCCTTTATCTATTCGTCCACTAATAGACCCATAGACTGCTTCCATAGCTTGGCTAAAATTTGGACAACCATTGTTTAGGCATTACAATTACTTGTTTACTTTTCTGTCCCCAACTAATCACTGAGGTCACAAAATGTATTTTTTGTGCTCCCCACCCAATTTCTAACATGGTCTTTCAGAGAGAAAGTGTCCAATGCACATTTGATTATCAAGCAAAGGATTAAACAGATAATACTCTATTCACTTGTATTAAATTCCTATAAAGAGGAGGGCGAGAAGACCTAGTGCTTTGGCTCACACCTGTAATCCTAGCTATTTGGGAGACGAGATGAGAGGATCCCAGTTTGGAGCCAAACTGGACAAAAAAATCAGCAAGACTCAATTCAAGAAATAAGTCTGCCATGGTGCTACAGATCTGTCATCCCAGCTATGTGGGAGGTTTGTACAGAGAGATAGTGGTCCAAACTGGCTTCAGGTATAAACTTGAGACCTTACTTGAAAAAGAAGGAGAAAAAAGGAAAGCAAGGGAATAAAATACTAAAATCAAGTACTAGTTTAATTTAGGACAAGAAATGTTGAATGCCTACATGTGGAGACTATTATGAAGAAACAGTGATGACACAGTCTCTTGCCCTTATAAAACTTTCAATCCTGTTGAGAAGACGAGACATGCCTAAAGAAACCACTGAGCATGACGGAGGGTGTAACAAGTTCGACAACTAATGTACTTACTACCTGTAACTAACCCCTCTATACATCACTTTGACAATAAAATTAAATTTTAAAAAAGAAAGAAATCACTGAGAAGGAAGACATTTCTTCCAGTTAGTGAGAGATTCTAACAGCTTTCTGGAGGAGATAACAGTAGATGTTAAAAATACTACCCAGAATTCAAGGTCTACATTTTTCCCAAGGCAAAGAGAACAGGAAGAGGTTAAAGTGAGAATAGATAGCAACTATAGACAATGGAAAATTGGAATGAAGAAAAAAAACACCAGGACAGTTATATAACACAAATTATAAAAATTTTAGACAATCTTTGTACTGTCAAATTTCCTAATCCCAAAGATTGGTTTCTAGGAAATAAACAATTTGGTTAAAAGTTTATTTAACCCTTTTCCTGGACAATACTAATGCATACCATTATATACCAATATATATTATTAGATATAAAATAAACATGTACAAAAAAGTGGTTTGGGAGGAGTGAGCATATTGAAAGGGGTGACCTTGATCAAAATGCATTGTATTAATAAACCACTCTATTGAATGGCAACTCCTTTGTACAACTACTTAAAGATACTAAAAATACTTTAATTTAGAAAAAAAAAAAGAATTTAGACCACATAATGGCTATGTATTAACTCTCCCACTACTTCGGTATTTTTTTGTTTTGTTTTGTTTTTGCATAAGTAGCATTTTCAAGGTAGCTGTGATTTGACTGTCCCCTCTAAACCTCATATTGAAGTATCATTGCCACTAACATGATGGGGTGAGATCTTTACTCTGATCAGGCCAGGAGCGCACCACCCTCGGGTGGGGTTGAGACCAGGAGTGGGCTAGCTATGGAAGTGGACTGACGAGTGGGTTTGCTCAGGTGTGCTCTCCTGCACTGCTGCCATGTTATACAACACAGAGGTCCTCCTGAGATACAGCCCCTCAGCCTTGGGCCTCTCAGAACTGTTACAAACAAATTCCTTTCCTTTCTAAATTACCCAGATAGCTAGCATAGTACTTACTGGAATACCCGTCACACACTAAGAACTTGTCTGTTGCTTACGATACCAAAGCGCTGTGCAAGGTATAGGATGATTCAGGGCCCTGTGTTCACCTTCGTGACTTGCTGTGCTGCTGTTTTTACTTCTGATAGATCAGAAAACAGCCACTTACTAATTTTTATTCAGTGTTTTGACTATAAAAATCCATTTCATGTTTTATGAAGTACTATTAAGAGAAAGATGTATACAGAAAAAAGAGCAGGAGACAAAACATTTGTCTCAGTAGTGGAAAGGACACAATTAGAATTTAAGCAAAATATGACAATCAAAATTATATTTGACCATATAATTAAGAGATATTAGTGTATAATAAGATAAATCATTCCTATGTCTTTCCTACTAATCATTGTCACAGCTTTTAGATTTAGCGTGAGGTTACTAAGATGGTCACTCCTTTATTAATGATCTCAGAAATCTCTTAAGTAACTAAGGCCAGAGGGAACATCTGGTAGCTTTACTGATGCTGTGACAAACCTGAGAAGAACAGCTCAAAGGGGGAACCAGGCGGGCTCTCACTATTTTTCCCCTTTTTTTCCACTGGGCTTGCAGCCTATGAAGTGGTGCTGCTCATATTTAGGGTGGCTCTGCCCCTGTTAGTTTTAATGCTCTCTGGAAGCTCCCTCTCAGACACAGCCCGCAGGGCACTTTACTAATCTCCTGGTCACTTCTCAATCCAAGTCGACAAGATTCACGATCACATCAGGTGATTATGTTTATCTCAAAGCTGCACTGTGCAAAACTTCGGCAGAATTTCATTTTTCAGAACTGTGTAAAATGGAGAAATTCTACCTCATCTCAAATAGGTTTATCTGACTGAAGAGTCTAACAGTCTTAGAAATAGGTATATAATTCACTACCTAGCCAGTGCCTCACAGTGCCTGAAATGACTGAAGGTGTGCCCTAGTTTCAGCCTTCCAGAGAGTGGGAAGGGCTCACGTGAACAAAGCATCAACCTCTTATCAGAAAGGCCAAGAAAAGCAAACAGCTGCCACTGACTGCTCATTATAGGATCATTGTAAGTCCCTGTTTTCAGTACCATGCCTTAACCAAAATCACAGTTCTTTACCAAGAACATAGCATTATTTGGGGAGCAAGAAATGGACCAATAAAATGGAAGAGACAAGACTTCTGTGAACTTTGACCCAGAGGTTAGTCTGTCAAGGTCAGTTGTGCAGTCCCCAGTATGAACTTCAGGCTGAGGAATCAATCAGGAAACTTCCTGTCCTGCCATGTGTTTTCGCCCTTCAATCTTGCAGCTGTTTGAGCTTTCTGCTGCTACCAGAGTTTTTCCCAAGCCTGTGTCCTGGAGGCCCAGTGAAAAACATTGTTGTATTCTGGGCTTCTCTCAATCCTTACCTAGCCTCACTTTTTATATCTTGGCCTTCCTTATTTGACCTGAATTACTCTGATTGCTCAAAAACTCTGAACTCCTCCTTCTGCTCCAGCAGAACTTGACTTGCTCTGGATAAACATTCCAGTCTCTCAGCCAAGACTAAGGTGCATGGTAAGGAGAGACAAGAAGAGTTGGAGGCACCTACAAGAGCCTGCTGTGCTCAGACTCTGCTTATTTGAAGTGTGTATTCCAAGCCCTACAAATGAATGCCAGCACCAGATCCTGCAAAGAATGAAAGTGCAGCCCCTTGATCCTGTCCACATGGAGTATTGCTCACAAGAAACAGTATGCGAAATCCCTGCTCTTACCCTACAATTACCATATCCCGAAGCTACCTACGTCGAGCAGATCTCAGTTGGCTGTGCAGCTGGACAGACTGCACTTTCCACCCATAAGACTTAAGTCTTACAAATCCCAACCCTATAAACACATTTGCATCTTTCATGGTAAAGTGACTTTATACCTGGGACTGTGCCTGAAAGAATTAAAATTTCAAGTCCCAGACCACCCTCTCCTCCAATGAGCTCACTGGAAGAGTTCCATCCTAAGACAGTCTGTTGTTTATGGGTCCAGAATGGGCTTGGATCCTGCTGTTTGCCAAAAGCTGCCAGCTAGTTCTTGTGACTTCATAGCCTCTGGTCCACTGGGATGACCTGCTCTCCCACCAGGGCTTGTGGTTCCTTGGAGAGTCTGCAGTTTCTGGGCTTTTATTCCCCAAACTCCAGCCCCTCCTTGGTGTGCTCACAGAGGCAGTGCACTCGGGCCTGCCTGAGGGCGAGGGAGGATAGAGCAGGGGCCCCCATCGCCTGTGCCACAGGTGAGAAGACCTTTCACCATCAACTGTGTGGCTCTGTTCCCTTCTAGAGTGAATAATGCAAGGGAAAGAGGAGGGAGGAAAACAGCTTCCAAACCCTCAACAAAGTCAGATTCTGAGCTGCTAGGTACCTTAAAATTCTGCTTTTGTAATACCCAGATTACTTCACATTGGTTGTCTGTTCCTGGCTCCTCAACCAACTTATAAGAAAGAACTCAAAACCTAGAACTGCATCTGATACTGGGTAGGGGCTCAGTCAAACACTTGGGTGATAAATGAGTATCAAAAACAGAGCAGCTAAAGGAGAAGAGTCGCTGCTAATAGCAGCAGTGGGAAAGATGTGCCAGGGTTTTAGTGTTCACCACAATCAGAATTCACAATCTTATATGAAAACCAACAGCTGCTGTGTTCTTTACTCAAACACAGTCTTGCTTTCTCTCAAGGTAGCTAAGTACTTGCCGTCTCCTGTACTCAAGTTCTACTTTTCTCTTAGATCACCCAGTTAGCAGCAATATGGTTGTTCCAAATTGCTCTGATCTGCCAATTTTACCATTACTGTTTTCCTGCTTGCCAACGGCCTATTCCTTCTTACAGTAACATTGGGAACTCTGTAGTTTAAGAGAAAGTAGTTAAATGTACAATAAGTTCTTCCTTACTTGCTGACTTTCATTGTACTTTGAAAATTCTGAAAAGCTAAAACTGCTTATCCATAAGGTCTTCTGGGTAATGCCATGTTTATCTAAGAATTCCATCCTAAATGCACATGAGAAAAATGCAGCTGAGCTGTTTTGGACCTTGCTGCCTGCACCTGACTCCTGCGGATGAAATTAACACCTGTGTTCTTGAGGCCCGGGGTTCAAAGAGAGAGAAATGAGAGAGGACAGGATGGTACTGAGCACTCTCACCTCCAGCTCCAAGGCGTCTTTAACAGTCAGATGGCTGTTCACATTTCACACCTACACTCCTGTATACCTGCAGATGGGGATCTTTAATGGTAATTATTCACTTAAGTTGATGGTAATTAATAATTACCAATTGACTGTTGAGACACGATGAAGACAGAATCAGAAGCCCATCTGTGAGCTGTTTTGAAGATGGCTAGGATCTTTGTGCAGCAACATTCATCCTCCCTGCTGAACTGATGCCCTTTTACTTTTGGCTTAAGACAGATATTTTTCAAAATATTGTCCAAACAGTCTGCTTCAGAATCATCTAGGAGAGCCTGTTCTAAAACACACCTTCCTGCCCAGGTGCTGGTGGCTCATGCCTATCATCATAACTACTCAGGAAGCTGAGATCTGAAGATCATTGTTTGAAGCTGGCTCAGGCATATGAGCCAAAGAAAACTACAACTTTTCCCCAGGCTTCCTGGAGCTTAATTTAGATTAACATAGAAAATATGTACTGAACTTCTATTATGTACTAGCACTAGGAATAATCCAAGTTGTCCATACCACAGTGTGATAGCACTTGCAACATTAAAGTTTTCTCTGTCACGGCCTGAGATAACAGTGGGTTGGGGAAATCTTTTGTATATGTTCTATGCATTTGTCTGTTTTTTTTTTTTCTTTTACAGTTCGCTGCTCATCTTGTGAAGAGGAAGTATCCACGGATCTGCATTCTAGATGGAGGCATTAATAAGATCAAGCCAACAGGCCTCCTCACTGTCCCCTCCCCTCAGATATGAAGAACCGCCAGAACAATAGACAGAAAGGACAGAAACAGCCACAGCCCACAGCTCAGCTCTGCGCAGCCATGGCACGGAGACAAAACTGAACATCCGAGTTAGTGAGTTTCCACAAAGCCTGGCCATGAGACATTTTCATAAACCTCATGACCCAAATACACAGCTATCTGGGCAAGACATTTGACTGCACATCTCTTGCTGAAAGAATTTTCTTAGCAGTGAAATCTGATCATGTATTTTTTAACCACACTGCCACAGAAACCCAGAGGAATGCAGCTGACAGTATTATCAAGAAATCTCAGTTGCCTTGAAAAGCTCTCCTCCATTGCACTGGACAGATAGCCCTAACGGCATGTTTAGAAATACAGTGTGGCATGGAATCATTGTCCCTCCCTGATAGCATTGTGTTCCTTGTAAATAAATGGTACATTTGGTAATCCATTTGGCCCAAATTGTTTGTGTGTGCATGCATGCATTTGTGTGTGTGCGTGCGTGCATAAAATCCATTGCTAAAAGTGGTGCTAAATTTTCAGAAGAATAAAATTCAGAAACCAGTTATAGTTCACAGAATGTTTGCTCAGTTCCTGTAACATACAACCCAATGAGTAAATTAAATAAATGTTTGTGTTTATCATATAAAAGTCTGCATAGTTGTCCAAGGTTAATAGACATTTCAGGATGATTTTAAAACCCCATATTGTCTCTTACTGTTTTCCACCAGTCCATGGCTTCTATCTCCCTATCTGTGATGTTGGAGGAAAGGGATGCTGGGACCAAAAGAAGGGAAGGAAACAAGGAAGGGGAAAGGAGGAAGCAAGAAGAAAAGGAAGAATAAAGGGAGGTATAATCCTTCCCTCTGAAGACAGAAACCAAAAGTTGTACACATTCTTCTTAGAGCTGCCAGAACTTAGGCACATGGTGACTTCTACCTACAAGAAAAAGCATTGTGATCAAAAACACCTTGTTACTGGGTGGGAAAAAAAACCACGGGGTGGCTCACAGCTCTGCCTCTGTCACAACTTGAAAAGTAAAGTACTGTACTGCACTGAATCTAAGTCACCATCAATTTTTCACACCACAAAGAAAAGGAAAATGCAGCCAAATAAAATTAAGACTGTGTAGTGTGAACATTACGGTAGGAGCCTTAGCTTTCTAGCCCACAGTTTGGTTGTTTGTATCTATTTTTTATTGGGATTTTGTTCAATCACCGCTATTATTTAATCCCAGAACATGTCCATCACCCAGAAAGAAGACACTGCACCCACTACCGTCATTTTCTATTAACCCTTCCTGGATCTTTGAGTTAATTTTTATATACAGAGTTAGGCAGAGGTCCAACTTAGTTCTAGCATATTTGTTGCATTCAATTGAAATGTGTTTGTGCCAGGAACCAATGGCTCACCCCTGTAATCCTAGCTACTCAGGAAGCTGAGATCTGAGGGTTGAGGGTTTGAAGCCAGGCCAGACAGAAAACCATGAGACTTATCTCCAGTTAACCACCAAAAAGCTGAAGTCAAGCTGTGACTCCAGAGGTAGAGTACCAGCTTTAAATGAAAAAGCTCAATGATAGTACCTAGGCTCTGAGTTCAAGCTCCAGTACCAACACACACAAAGTGTATTATTCACCAAATATATTTTGAACACCTACTATGTGCAAAGTACTAATATAACCAACAATTACATCATTTTGATCCCTACATAGTTTATAGAGGAAAGATGGCAAAAATTAAGAAAAAAAATTACCAAGATTTATCTGACATTTTGAGCCAAAAATCTTCTCTGGTTAGAGAACAATCAAATCCTTCAGTTTTGCCCATTACTATTATTTCCCTTGGATCCTTGATGAGTTACCCCACTTCACACTGATAAAGCAAGAAGAGAGGGATGAATGGGTTGGGTCAGAATTTGAACGGATGAGGTGACAGGTTCAAGAGAAAGAAGGGACTTGTAGCCAGCCTCCCTCAGGACTTTTCACCTGATCTTTCTTAAAACTTCACATCCATTTTCTAACACAGATGTGCCAGATTTTTTTAATATAAAAGATTATAATGTTCCACCAAGATTAAAAGAGAAATCCTTTGATGTCAGAAATGAAGAATGCACAGACACAGCCATGAGGCTTGATGACTTGAGGAAGCAGTGGAGGCTGCAGGATCTGGGGTTTTCACCTGCACGTGTGGATCTGAGGCACAGCACTGGGGCCTTCTGCAGGGAGTTCATATTGAGACTGCTTCACCAACTGACAGCCTCAGAGAAGTTCTGCTCCATGCAAGGACTAGAAATAACTTTCCACCAGAGAGGCAGCGGAGGAGATCATCACCAACTCAAGATTCTCTGTGAAAGACTAATAATGTCTTGCAGAAAGATGGCCGTGTTCAGTGGATCAGTTAAGTCCACGAATGACAGGCTTAAGGACCATCCATGTGACTAAATATGAGAGAAATATGGATTATATAAAACAATATTTGGGGGAGATTTAGCTCACATATCTACGTCTTTTATAAGATAGTCTCATCCGATGAAAATTATTGAAAGGCAGGAAGACTGCATCCTCACTGTCACAGTACCGTGGCTATTCCATTCTGTCAGCTGTAAGTGACAATTCCATTACTACACATGCTGACTGTTAAGTATACCTATTATTACATAAAATTTGCATGTTCATTGATAAGCTTTAATGCAAAGAGTAGAAGCAAAACTTTAATATGCATTATAGATTTTGATTGAAGTGTTCACTCTAGTCAAAAGACCTTTTGCAATTTTCAACTTAGATTTTGTGTGAAAGTTACATAGGAAGAATTCCAAACCTTGCCTGACACTTGGCACTTAACATCATACACAATTAGTCATGTGTAACCTTTAGATTATGTAACCCAGTTTTGTCACTCATTAGACATAACATCCATTGTAAATAAACTACTTAAAAGTTGGCATAAAATTTTTTAAGTTGCACATAGTTATATATTTTCTGAGTAGCTTTCTTTGTAATGGCTTCTGATCACGTTTATTTCATGAAGACTTAATTTGGATGTTGGCAAATCCGGTACTGTATATGTAAACCGTGATAGGAATATCTGGCTTTCATGCCTGATATCTTCTCCTGGATTGACTCATTTTTGTTTATTGGGGGTGGGGAAGTGCTTGAGGTTTTCTTTGGGAGGAGTGACAGCATTTAATGTTCCCTCCCCTTTTATTATCTGCAGCATCTCAATAATACTATCTCATTCTGATGCTCACTGTGGCCAATAAATAGTGCATGCTTGGAAACCAATGCATTGTATTCTGGGATGGATGCTTTAATCCTGTGGGTGGTGAAAGTTAAACCACTTTGCTTCAGACTAATCATGAAACAACTGCTAAACATGTAAACCATTAGATCAGGTTCCAAATATTGTTTCCTGACTAAAACATTCCGTTTTCTGAAAATATTAAATTATGAATGTGATTTTATCAAGGACCATGATAGTGTGTTCACTAGGATTAAAACTTTAATCCATGCAAAACAAATTTAAGCCAGGAGCTGGTGGCTCGTGCCTGTAATCCTAGCTACTCAGGAGGCTGAGATTTGAGGACTGTGGTTAAAAGCCAGCCCAGGCAGGAAAGTCCATGAGACTCATCTCCTATTAACCACCAGCAAACCAAAAGTGGCACTATGGCTTAAGAGGCAAAGCACTAGCCTTGAGCTGAAGAGCTGAGGGATAGTGCCCATGCCCAGAGTTCAAGTCCCACAGCCGACAAAAAAAAATTAATTTTCTCAACCCCTTAGAAAACTATTCATTGACTACTGCTCATATTTAATCAAGTTTATGATCATATGTCCCTATTCTTTTGAGTAGAATACATCAATATGTTTAATTTTGTCTAATACTGGAATTAGACCCTTTGGCTTGTAAGAGCTAAGTATGCTTGTCTCTTCCCAATGTCAGTGGTCTTAGTGTGTAGTCAGCAGGGTCAGGAGTTCATATACCATAGAGATAGGTAAGAATTTAAAATTTAAAAAAGCTTCTGTTATGTTTGAGAGCTTGTCAATCATTTCCCCAGTACACCACTGGTTTTGACATGCTTAGTTTATAATTATGACATCAGAGGAATTTAAAGATCATTAAATCCACACATCATTATTGAAAGGTATAAGGAAAGTGAAAGCATCTTGCAAAGAACATGGGTCCAAAAACTACAACTCTTGAGCTGGGAGCATGGCTTAGTGGTAGAGTGCTTGCCTAGCATGCATGAAGCCCTGGGTTCAATTCCTTAGTGCCACATAAACAGAAAAAGCCACAAGTGGTACTGTAGCTCAAGTGATAGAATGCTAGCCTTGAGCAAAAAAGGGTCAGGAACAGTGCCTAGGCCCTGAGTTCAAGCCCCAGAACTGGCAAAATAAAAATAAATTTTAAAAAACTGCAACTCTTCTTTCCAGATTCCCAGGCTATTTCTTCATTCATAACATATACATAAGAGAGAGGACACCAATTTGAGACTATTGTGTGTTTACTACAGGTCACCTTTATGTTGCAGGATATAAGGGTATGAAAAAAGAGAAAAACACCCAAAAACTGTGAATCTGGCTGCTGACTCTGTGACATGGAAATGCCATTTCTTATCTGCTTAGAGGATGATAAGGCCACCTTCTCACACCTTTTACACATTCATGGGCAAGTGTGTCAGCACCAGTGGTTCATGCTTGTAATCCTAGCTACTCTGGAGTCTGAGATCTGAAGATCATGGTACAAAGCCAGCCCAGAAAGAAAAGTCGGTGAGACTCTTAACTAGCAAAAAGCCAAAGTGGAGCTGTGGCTCAAGAGTTAGAGCTCCAGCCTTGAGTGGAAAAAGCTAATGAATAGTACCCAGGCTCTGAGTTCAAGCCCAAGTACAAGCACAAAAAGAAATGGGAAGATTTCAAAAAGAAAGGAAAAGGAAAATGTCTTTGAATATTCCAGCCTGAGACAGAACTTCCTTTCTCAGAAATTGTTCCAATATATTGTTATCTGTTTACTATTGAATGATCATTATCCAGACTCCTCCTTCACCCCACCAAAAAAAAAAAAATCCCTGCTTTAAAACACAGACCACACAGAGTCTGTCAACAGCAAAATCCTTGATATAGCCTTAGCCTTTTTTTTTCTGGTACATCTTATCCAGGGACCGTGGTGCAGTGATGGGGGTGATAGATGGGGACATCTTTGTATCACCTTCATACTCATCTCTAGAAATCAATCAAGAGCAAAGAAATAGAAATTCATTTAGCTCATTTTCTAACAATATATTTTGTTCTCTGAGATAAAACTATCCAGAGATTTTTTTTTTTTTTGGTCAGTCATAGGGCTTGAACTCAGGGCCTGGGCACAGTCCCTGAATTCTTTGCTCAAGGCTAGAGCTCTACTACTTTGAGCTACTGCACCATTTCCCTGAGAATGCATTATTAATTGAGAAAGCATATATCTTTGCTAAAATTGCCTTGAAGATTATTAATCATCTCGTATATCGACATGACATGGGGTTGTTTAGCCTAATCGCAGAAGGAAGGAATGAGAAAGGACAGGAGGCTGGAGTTTCAGGTTGGCATTTGTTGAGTGCTCGTGGTTGAGGGGCTGGACTTTCCCAGGGATCTTTCATTTCACAACACTAAGTACCTTTAAGCCCCCCAGAATTGAAGTAAATCCCTCTTCGTGCAGCACTGTTGTTAAATGGCTGCCTACAGAGCCAGGTCTTGAGATTTCCATTCATCACTGAACTTCTAGACACGTTGAGAATAAGAAATACGTCTCCTGATCGATGTCACCCTGTTCGTCATTCTCACTCATTCCTCTCAACAGTTTTCTTCATTTCATAGGAAGCATTGTGCTTACAAACTTATTTGTTCAGTGTACAATTAAAAGTAGAATATGTATATACATAAATACATATATTTTTCAAAGCCTCAAGATTCTAGCATGATCATGTTAAGAGTAAATTGAAAAATGCCACCCTGGCAGAGGAAAAAAAACGTATTTTAAGAAAAGAGAAAATTGCATTGCTTTAAGATACTTCAAGCTACGGCAGTCTGCAGGAAGGGGGTGGGCTGCTGCTCTGGAACCCTCAGCACGTCCTGAGTGGTTTCCACAGGATTCTCGAAGGTTTGGGTCCCTCCACGTCCTATCTCAGGGATGAGCATTAATCCAGCCTGCTACCTGGTTTTAGGCTCACAGGGAGGTATTTTGTAAATGGAAAAGTATTTTTCAAGTATCTGTACGTATTCTCTTAACTGTAACTATCTTTGACCTCCTAGGTAAGTTTTAAAGAAGAATAGTGACACAAGAAATCATTACTCCTGTCATCCGTATATACAGTTGCATATATACAGCATAAACCAAACTACTCCAGGAGCTGTGTGACAATTAGCTCTACATACTTGCTACTGCTGTGACTCTATTAAAAGCAGCCATTTCTGCTAAACTGGTAAGTGTTATGCAAGAGCCTTGCAGACATCTCTTAGTTTCTAGCCAAGTCTTAGCAACTTGAAACACACTCTCTTTATAAAATAATCTAACTGCTCAGGATAAGATCTGATAGCTGCGTTTTTGCCAATAAGCATCTCCACCTTCATGGCAGAGATTAACTTTGTCTGAAATGCACTCCTTCCTTGCATTTTATCTGCCTCTCCTGCACTTCAAAGCAGCTTTGTGGCTTGCCTTGCGGAAAATCAATGGTGGGAGATGAAAAGCGGCTCTTGTTTATCTCTGCCGGCTGAAGGTCACTGCACTCAAGAGCATCAGCGCAGACCCGCAGAGCAGAGGGGAGAGGTAAATTGATTATGTACACAGAAACCATAATCAACAGCGGCACCCATTTGAAAGGGGGAGGAGCACACCAAGCACAGATACATTAATACAGATCAATAGAGGACTGACAGGAAATGCAGTGTTAACGTGACCTGATTTTTTTTTAATTAAAAACTTTCTGGTATGGAAAACCGAAACCATTCTGTTTAATTTATCACATTCTCTATAATAGACACCTAAGATATTATTTGGGTTTAACCGCCTTGAAGGATACCCACTGTGAAGGGTGATAATAAACTGAGTATCTAAGTCTACAGAGAAAAGTCAAAGCAGCAGAATCTGACCACAAAGGAGGCGGGCATGGTTGGCCTTGCTTGTTAACCAGCGTGTGTGTAAATCTTTTTCCTTAAAGATGACACACTCACCCACTCACTTCTATTACACTTTGTTTAGCTCTTCAGGTTCTTTATATGCCTACACTATATCTTTTTCCTTCTTCCTCTTTTTTTCTCTGTGTGTGTATGTGTGTGCGTGTGCGCATGTGTGATGTACGTGCATGCACCAGTACAAGGACTTGAACTCATAGCCTCCCTCTCTCTTGGCTTTTGCATTGCAGTGGCACTCTACCACTTGAGCCACACATCCACTTCCAGCTTTTGGTCGGTTAATTGGAAATAAAGAGTTTCATGAACTGGCTTCTCGGCCTGTATTGCATGCCTGGGCTATTTTTGAGCTTTAACAAAAAGGCATATATTAGTTCCCCAGTGTACTTCCCCAGGGTCCCCCACATACAGGCTGAGCCCACATTCAGTAAAAACAACCATTAACACATAATAGTGTCCACCTTATGAGGTGGAGCAGGTTAATGTTTGGTGGTATTTTGTGATAGTAAAGCCAAAGACTTAGAAAGCCCTACCAGTCGCATTCTTCTGTCCTCCAGGCTTCTGACTGACTGAGGCCCGTGGTTTCCAAGGATGTTCAGTTCCCAAGAGACAAGGATGGAGGAAATAATGCGCATGCTCAGTGTGCCTGGCCCCCATCTCCCTACACAGAGGCTTGATTCAATTTTCCCCCAAATTCTGATTCACTTTTCCACCCAACTTCTTCTAAAGCCATCATGCCTTTCAACAGATCTGAAATCATCACTTTATCACATCAACTGCACACATTTACGTTGGCCTGTGGTGGGGGTAGGGGAGCAGATTTTCATACAATTAAGGGCAGGAAAGCACAGAGCAGCACATCACACAACTCACAACTGGCACAGCGCGGGAGGGGCTGGGCGCTGCCGGGCTGGGTGACGCGGGCAGGACTGTAACTTTCTTGGTTTTTGAAATGTCATTTGATTCTCATTCTGACCCAAAGTCAAAACCATGTGTAATAACCCCACACATAAGATGGAGCGTATTATACCAAGCAATATAGGGCTGGGTCACCAACCACCACCCCCCAATTCAGAGGTTTTTCAAAATCCAGATTAAAGCCCACAGTTGGGAACGGAGCTGTGATTCAAGTGGTAGAGTGGCAGCCCCGACTAAAAAAGCTATGAGACGATGCCCAGGCCCTAAATTCAAGCCCCAGTAACATCACAAATAAGAGAGCCCACAGTTTGTACAGAAGGCTGCCACCGTGTCTTGTCTGGCCCAGGCCAGAATCTAAACCTTACAACTTCCATTTTCTAGTTCATTAAATGACATGAGAACTAAAGTCAAGGACCAGGAAGACTAAAGCACACACATTAAAAAAAAAAAAACAGCCAAAGGAAAATGGCTCTGCTTACCAATTACCCCATCTGAAGCAGAGGAAGACAGACAGACAGACAGACAGACAGACAGACAGAACGCCTCCGTTAGGCTCACGCTGCCCATCAGGTCAGGTGGCCCCGAGAGTGCTCTGGAATGAGATCCGATCGTGAGCTCTTTCTTTGTGGGAAGGAGGATGTAAGGTTCCTCTTTCCTCCACATTTGATCTTTCTAGATCTCCATGAAGGCAAGATGGGAGCATGCTCAGTCTACTATTGCCCCTAGAAGCCAGTCGGAGGGGCTGCTTCAGATACGCAAAGCGTCAGTCAGCAAGAACTGAGGAAGGATCCGAGCGGCTCCACACCCTGGCTCATAGGTGCTGCCTCGGGAATGGCATGCAGGCCCTGTTAGGAGGTTGGCAGTAGAAAAGAGAAGAGGTAGGCATGTAAGACAGCCAACAAATCCCCTGTGTGCACAGCAAAAGCAGGACCTTGGATTCCCCTGGGCTGCGGCTCAAGGCTGTTCCTAGGGACCACTTCCCAAGATAGAGGCTTCTGTGTGAATGTGGGTGAGTTTTGTTCTGTCTCCTACCTCAGATTTGCTTTTCTTGTCCAATGGGGTTAATGAATGCGTGCTGTGCAGATGTGGTATAAGGACTCAGGAAGAAGCCGGTGACCAGGAAACTATACAGAGTAGATAAAAACAGAGGGAGTTATTTTTATGGTTCTTTTTTAATTATCAACCTGCCAGAAGAGAGCTTTACACCTTATTATTGGCTCGCCCTTAAAAGTGCAGCAAATCTCGTAACTTCTCCAGCTTGAGGTCTTTTTCCACCCATTATGTGTGAATGAAAGGACCGGCTGGCAGCGGGCAGGATGAAGAGAGCCAGAGAGGAAGAAGGAAATAGGAGCCCTCCTTTTAGATGCTGAGCCTCCAGCCATGAGTGTGTTCAGGGACCGGCAAAGACTCCGCCTTGTGAAGTTTCATGCAGATCTGGGGGGGGGGGAGGTTGCTGGGAATGGCTGGTGCCAACCTACTTAACAAAGCGATCAACAGCAACCAGCTGCCTCCACTGAACCTTTCTGAAACAGCCTAGCAACTACCGCAGCAAGCCTTGTACATTCTGTCTGGAGAAGCTGCCCACTAGCCCCGTCTGCGAAAGTCTGTGAGATCCTGCTCGGAGTCAGCTGTCCCGTGCTGCCTGCGGAAATCCCCCTTATTCTCTGCCTGTTGCTAACACGTTTTTCTGCCCTGTGTAAAGCAGCCTTTGTCCTTGGCATCCATCGATTTCCCACACACAGGGAGTTCGTCCTGCAGCGGGTGTTGATGGCCTATCTTCTGTTAGCTCAGCTAGAATTTTTTCTTTTTTTGATGCAGGCATTGGTGTATAATTCTGGTGAGCATAAAAGCACCACAAAAATGTGATCTTTCCCTGGCTGCTTAATTATTGATAGTGATAATAAACTAGTCATTCTGTCTGTATGGGCTCAGGCAAGAGAAAATAAGACTGTTTTGTTTTCTTTGAGACAGGATCTCACTATGTAGCTTCACTGGCCTTGAACTTGCTATATCGCCCAGGCTGGCCTTGAACTCTCCATCCTTCTGCCTCACCACATGCCTGACTAATTCACAACAGCAGCACCTGTTCTCATTCTGCTCTAGAATTAACCTAATTGCATAATCTAAAACAAAACTGAATAAAATAATTTCCTTCGAACAAGTTACCTATTGAAACTGAATTTTAGCAGCCACCTTGAACATGTCTGGTATTATAAACATACAAGTTAAACTGGAGCTCAGTGGTTAGATTGGGAAGATCATGGGTCAAGGCCAGTCCAAGTAAAAACAAAAAAGGCAGGGGGACTTCCGTCTCAATCAATACACAATGTGTAGAGGGCTCACCTGTGATCTTAGCTATGTGGAGGTCTAAGTAGGAGGATCATAGTTGGAGGCCTGATGCAGAAAACACCAGCCTCTATCATAAAAATTCTGAAGAAAAACTAGTCTGAAGATGTCATTCAAGCAGTAGAGCAACTGCCTAGCAAGTGTGAGGCCCAGAGTCAAACCCAAAACAAATATCCAAGAGTCCACTTGATTGGGAGGGCTGAGAGAAAGCAGAAGCTGTATGGAGAATAAGGTTACAGAAGGACTTTTAAGGCCAACGAGACTTGGTTCTGTTGGTAACATGGTAGAGTAGTTGGTAACATAGGGCGAGGGGGGGGGATACAAGAGGAGGGAAGATGGGACCCGGAGCTGGGACGCATGCATGACAGGAAGAGAAGAATCCATGCTCCAGGACGCTACAAGACACAGGACAGAAGCTTGAAGGTGCTGTGCTTAGTTCTTGCTGGTTCCTCTGTGACATGAGGATAGTGGCTTGAAGAGAATGCTGAAGACTGGGAATATCTACTGAGGAGAGCAGAACAAGGAGATACTTAAGGTAGGATTTGCAAGGACAGCAACATTTGCTGCCTTTCACTCCAGGACCTCAGCCGCCAGCTCGAGTTTAGCAGATGAGTTCACATGAATATGTGAATTATGTTATGGTAATAAGCTTCTGCCTAAAGACTTCCTCCTCCCTCTAAAGCGCTAGGTAGCAGAGGAGAGGGAGAGTGGTATAAAAGACCATATTATTATTAAGCCAGGTGTCAGTGGATCACACCTGTAAACCTCACTACTCAGGGGGCTGAGATCTATGAACGGTAGTTCAAATCTAGCTTGGGAAGGAAAGTTCATGAGACTCCTCCAATTAACAAGCACAAAAGAGCTAGAAATGAAATGTGGCTCAAGTGGTATAGAACGCTAGCCTTAAGCAAAAAAAAAAATAGAGACAGGGCCCAGACTCTGAGTTCAAGCCTTAGGATTGACACCAAAAAAAGAGGGCTGTATTATTGATCACATTTCTATTATGACCATGGAGTTCTTTGCCTTCCAGCGGTAATGGCTTGAGTGCTAGAAGATGCCAGTAGGCACTATCTAAAATTGGCCTCACTCACCTAACTTTAGATATGGCCTTACCTGGGGGCTAAGCTGGTATCATAGGACATCTTCTTCAGATCCAGGGCCTCCTCAGAACAGAAGCTAGCTTCCAGCAAGGATGTTTCAAAGGGCCTGTGCACCCAACAGCCATCTTTCTTTTTTGTGCCAATATTGGGGTGTGAACTCAAAGCCTCATGCTTTCACTTGACATTTTCACTAAAGGTTAGTGCTCTACCACGTGAACCACAGCGCCACTTCCAGCTTGTGCTGCTTCATTGGAGAGACGAGTCTCACAGACCTTTCTGCCCCTGCTGGCCCAGCCTGCAGAGAAGCTAGGATTACAGGCGTGAGCTGCCAGCACCCAGCCCAACAGCCATCTTGAGGATGGCAGAACTCAGGCCAGGGAGGATTACGGCTCCCCAGCCTGAACTACTGACCTCAACTGCTTTAATGTGGAACAAAAATAACCAGTGTTGAAGCTGCCGCCCGGTTTCATTTTTCTGTTACAGGCAGCCAAACCTAATCCTCACTATTATAACCAACAAAAAAGAAATAAATAGAACTCATGGTTTTACTATAGCCAAAAGAAACAGCGTGGCCAGTCAGTGTTTCTAATTCCTACCAAACAAATGTATTTTATACTACATACTTTACTCTTGTATTAATAATTGACCATATATATTACCTTAACTATAGTCAAGAAGATAAAAGTATCTCAAAGTAATGCATATTTCAATAGGGACTACCACATTACTACCCTTGGAAATGTGAAGATGTCCAGAGCCAGGCACTGGTGGCTCATGCCTGTAATCCTAGCTACTCAGGGGACTGAGATCTGAGGATCATAGTGGGAAGCCAGCCTGGGCAGGAACGTCCATGAGATTCCCAAAAGGGGTTCCATGGAGTACTACCTCCTAAAAATGTCTTCCATGGGAAAAAGGCGACTTTCTACCATAACTGCCTATCATAGCTTCCAACAGTCTTACCATAAAGACCCCCTCATTTGACTAGCACCTGCCGGCCCCCCGAATGTTGGTGACCCACAAAAGCTCAAGGCTCCACACTCATGATCCAGTCCTCAACTGACCCCAAATGGCCATGCTCATATTCTGGGCCTCGGCTTCTTGCTGCTAGAATGGTGCAGTTAGGTGTGATGAGCCTGAAGGTCCTTGGGCCGCATGAAATTTGGAGACTTTTTTATATACTTGCTTTCCCCCAAGTCCCGTGTACTGTCAAAGCCACTTCAAGCCAAGCTCAAAAGTTGGAACAAAACCAAGGCTCGTGGACATACCATTCATGAACTTTCTCTAGAAGGCTGGCTTCTCCCCCTTTTTCCAATTTTAATCTATCATATGTCTGTCCAGTAGTTGCCATGGTGATGGCCACATGATCTGATCACTTTTCCACAGTAATCCCGTGGAAGACACTGGAAGCCCAATAATAACAACATCAACTGATTGAACAGCCCAAATAGGTGCTGGGTACCATTTACCTTCCCCATAGCACAGTGACGAGAAATACATCAAGACAAAAACCAAACCAATAAACAAACAAAAAAATCTTCACGACAAAGCCTTTGACGCATTTACTGGACTCTCCAATTTGGCTGAAGTGTCCTTCTGCTCGGTGGATAAATCAGTGACTTGGTACACATTCTCCATAGAAATGGTCAGCATGATTCAACTCTCCAGAAAGCAACTTTGTCCAAGACCATTGAATCCATCATGGAACCATGGTATGATAAAGGTTTCCCTCTACCCCATTTCTGATTCTCCCTTATCACGCCCTCCAGATTTGTCATACATAGGTAGCTTTCCCAGCTTACCAAAGAAAGAGAATCTCCTCTCCCCCAAATATGATGTTTTACAGTCATAAGGTCCACAGATGCAAAGGGGAAAAAATACCTGCTTTAATTACAAAGCACAAGAGGCCTCGTCTAAGGAAACAATGGATGTGCTGGCTGAGACATAAACTAGACCCTCAGCTGTCCAGGTCCATCTGTCCTTTTGTGGGCAGATGCTCTGAGTCAATTGATGGAACCAGATCCTGGGGCAGCGGAGGGCTGGGCTGGATCGTTCTCACGGCGTGCTTTCTAGGGACCAGTAGCATCAGAATCATCTAGAAATTGTTTGCCAGTGTAAAAATCACAAACCTTCGCCCCTCAGATTTACCAAATCAGGAAGCCTGAGTTGATGGCCAGGGTTACCTGGAAGGCTAAGGTGACGGGTTAGAGGAAAAAGAGTGCTTTGGCTCAGAGAGAAGCCCAGAAAGTTCACTAGTTCCTTGGCTCCCTCTACATTGCTGTACATTTGGGAAAGAGCAAACAGGCAAACCCCTACCCTGGACATCTCGACCGTCACAAAGACAACTGGTACCTTGCAAAGATGAGCAGAGAGGTGCATGTATCTTTACAGGACTTGTTGGTCCCCAGCTAGGGAACTAAACAGAACACAGAAGGGCGGGCCCTGAGGTCACTTGGGATCCCACTGAGGAAGTAGCCGACACTGCTGGGCTTGACCTTGATGGAGATGGAATTTCTGGCCATGCATCTGGAATGGGAAAAACCCAGGGACATTTAGGTCACAGCTATGAACAGTGGCTCACTGGAGCAGCAACACTGGGGAAGCTTCAGTTACAGGAGGAAAGGAAATTCATCTTCAGTGTACGGTCTAGCACACGGAAAACTGATGACTGGCTGGCCACTGGTGGCTCACGCCTATAATCCTAGCTACTCAGGAGGCTGAGATCTGGGAATTGTAGTCAATGCAGGCAAGAAAATCTATGAGACTCTTATTTCCAATTAACTAACCACCAGGAGCCCCGAAGTGGCACTGTCACTCAAAATGGTAGAGCATTAGCCTTGAGCCAAAAAGCTCCAAGACAGCGCCCAGGCCCCGAGTTCAAGCCCCACAAGCGACAAAGAGAAATAAACAATAAAGAAGAAGAAAAGAAAAGAAAACGGATGACTTCACATCTCTGATGACCCTGTGGTATAGACATGAAGCAGAAAAGAATCTTGGCCTGGACTTAAAAGCAAAAGAACCACCCACTCCCACGCCCACCCGAGCTTCACACACGCATGCAGGGATCCCTGGCACATGGCTTAAGCAATACTGGAGGCTTCCTGGCTGACACAGAAAGCCTGCGTGTCCAAGCCGCTGTCAGCGCCAGCCTCCCCTTGCAATGACCTCCATCAGCTTTAGCCCCAGTAAAATAAACAAGGCGTTCAAAGGTTGATGGACGCTCTGCGGTCTGGCAATTCCAGGGGTCTCCCCTTCGCTCTCCCAAAAAGGCGATCAGATTTCCGACCACTCTTCCTGTGGTCAAAGCCCATCCTACTCTTCCTTTGAAGATCGTCATTTCAGAAACATGGACTGCGCCCCCTTTTTCCCCTCCTTGTTTACCCTCTTGGAACTCAAAAGGCTCTGAAGCTCAAGTCATGGAAATTGCTAATTGCACCCTTGAGCCTTGTGGAACAGAGAAGAAGGGATGTCGCCCCACCCCCACCCCCCAGGGCTTGCCAGGAAGCAGGGGTCTGTTTGAGTCTGTCTGGGACCACATTTAAACAAACGTCCGCGCCTCGTGGCTGTGTCTCCTTCCTAGGATGCCAGGGGAACAGTCGTGCTGACGACTGAAGCTGTGGAGAATCTGGGCACTTCGTCCTCTGGATAGGGTTTTCTAGAAGGTTGACTTTTGTGAAAGCATCGGGTCTTATACTACTTCATCTTCTGACATGAATCAGTTGGGAGCAAATGCTCCAGGCAATGGTTGAGACTTGTTTCTCACGAAGGTATCACATGGCCCACATCTGGGCACAAAGAGCTCAGTCTCTGTGAGAGAAGGATGCTGGTGTTCCAGTCAGTAGCTTGATGCCCACTGCTGCTAATCCGCCATGACATACTACCACTGGGTCCTGTAATACAAATCTTATCTGGCCTGCTGTCTTCTGTAGCAGAATCTCCTACACCAGGAAGCAGGGAAGATAAAGAGCACGAGCAGTTTCCAGTGCCAGAATGGTGGCAGCCCTGCCGTAAGGCCTTTAACCTCGAGGTCAAGTCATTGCAGGCAGCCATGTCCAGCTCCCTACTTTCCCAGAATCCATAGCAGGGAGGTCACTTGCCTTGCTGTCACTTTGGTGAGTCTGAGTACTGGATAAAGAATTCAATGCAATGGTGGCAGAGGAGAATAAGGATGCCAGGGCACCACCCACTCCATAGTGGACTCAGGAAGTTGCAGTGAGCAGTGAGGCCCAGCAAGTGTACCTTAAAAAAGATGCACAGCCCTCCCCCTTCCACCCACCTTCCTAGGACTTTGTGTGTCAGGACAGATTGCTTTAGTTCTGCCGTGGAAAGCAATCTATAAACCAGGATCAGGTGTCCCAAACACAGAGGTGGTAACAATGGCTTCTTTGGTGTTCTCAGAGGGAAAGGCTGTTGGCATGACTGGCCAATCTCCATAGTGAAGGATATTACCCCATTTTTTTCTTGTCTCCCTTCCTTCCTCCCCTCACACCACACGATGAAACAGACCAAACAGAACTTTCCATTTCACCTTGAATGAGTTCCCTTATACCCCCAGATCCATGTCACTGACATTCGACTCGGAAGCATTGCAGTAGAGATAAACGATCTTGCCTCTTACAGAGGACCATGTGAATAAGAAGACTCATTGTTGACCAGGTCTGGAGGTGATGCCCAGAAAAGCACCCCGTACCCCAGCATACCTTCCCCAGCCTACCTTCCCCTTCTTTCAAAGCGCACTGTCAGGCAGAGAGCAGACACAGAGGTGGGGGTGAGGCTTTATTGACATTAGCTAAGGGGGTATTCGGTGAAGCTGAAATGTTTCCTGGTCTGGCAGCAGTGTGGTAACGCGAGATAATGAGCTAGGTTCCCTCTCTGTGTTTTTCTTCCTCGTTCATCTGAACCATATTTTTGCTGGTGAGGCAAAATATGGTTGAGATACCTCCCTTGCTTTCAACCTCATATTTAGAGATGGTTCTCTAGCTATAAAGAAGTCCTGGGTGCAGAAGACATGGACTCCTGCTGTTAAACTGCTGTTTCACCCCAAGCCCTTGTCTAGTCACAGGAAGAACATGGGTTCCAGTGTTAGGGCTGAACTTCCCTCCCAGCTATTACTCATTGACTCTGAAGTTTGGGCAAGTCATCTGACATCTTTTCAGTCCATTTCCCCATCCAAAAAGCAGAGGCCAGAGCAGCCAGGTTGTGTCTTCCCACCACTGTACTTACCAGATGTGGTCCTGTCCAATCCTAGCCTGGCCTCTCTGGTCAGGGGCCAGGCCTGGCCAGTCCTGACCTGTCTGATCTTTTCTGCTCCATCTTTCAATTTCAGCGTGGTCAATGAACACTGTACAGGTCAGGTTCTTAGAAGCTTAGAATCATTTTCCATCCAACCCCTCAGGTCAGGAGAGAGAGGAAGGGATTCATATCTCCTGAAATTTTTGGAATAGTTACGTTCTTTTCCATCTGCTGTCAGCTGACTCCTGAATACTATTTCCAAAACCAGGTATCATCCCTTAATACTGGACGTCGTATTCTTCACAATCTCACTGAACTCTCAGTTGGATGGCTAATTGGCATCTGAACTAAAAATAACCATGACCTTCCCCTTGGACCCTGCCTCTCTCCCAATGTTACCCCTCTCTGTCTCACCTCTGTCAACTAATAACAACTTCATTTCTCTACCAGGCAGGACAAAACCTTAGATTTGTTCTTGGTGTCTCTCTCTGATACCCCACGTGAAACCCATCAACCATACCAGGTTTCCCTTTCTACGTTTTATTCCTCACTCACCTGCATCACGTTTTCTTTGTCATCTTATGTAACTAGAGGTGAGATAAGCAAGATCCTTTGTTTTCTGCCTCATCTTGGAGATAGATCCCAAATAATGGACATGACTAGTTTCTCTGGCCCCATATTTCTCCCTTGGCTTCACCAAAAGCTAAAAGCCTTCCATTGCCTCACAGTCATGTTTAAGCCTCCGCTATCTTCTCGCTGAACGATTGTTGACTTGCATAGACCACAAAGAAATCCTTTCAAAGCCTGGGTCCTATCACAGTTTCCAAATGGCTTCCCATCGCCACTCACAGCAAAACTACTTCATCCTTTAGGTAGTGGTTTGCTAGCAGCTGCTCAAAACTCAGCGAGCGCATCCCTGCCCTGGAACCCTTGAACTTATAGTTCTGACTACCAGAAATCTCTTTGCCAGGTGTCTGCACAACTCCTCCTTCACTGTCTTCACCTCTGTGAGCCAAATCCTTGGTTTTCACTCACACCCACCTGGCCTTCTCTACTGCTCTACATTCCCTTCTATTGCTCCTGTAGGTCCTTGAAAGACTCTGCGTTTAATATTGGTTTCTTCTCATTAGAAGGCTGGCCCCGCAGTGTGGGTATCTCATTATCAGGAATGCAATGGAGTCTGTTGGTTTTCTAAACGCCCAGCCTGGTGTAGAACTTCACAGTCTTGTTTCTAAAAGTCTGCCTTTGTGAATACTTCTACAATTGTCCTCCCAGATTAAAATAATACAGGACAGGGGACAACAGCATTATCTATATGATGTGTTATGATTCTGTGTGCTTCTTTATATTTGCATTTATATAATTGGAGTTGGTACTATATGTTTTAAAGTACATGCTATAAATTGCTATGTAGTTTTTTAAAGATTATTCCCTCCCTCCCTCCCTCCCTTCCTTCCTCTCTCTCCCCCTTCTCTCTCTCTCTCTCTCTCTCTCTCTCTCTCTCACACACACACACACACACACACACACATACATACACATACCACCTGGCTTCTGATCATCCATCTGAAAACATCTATCCACTTATGAGTAATAAAGCCATAAGATCTAAATGGGAGCAATATAAATTCCTCAATGCACACTGCAAAGGGTAACCTTACCTTCCCTGGCTCTTTAAGTTCTTAATTTAATTCTGTGTAATGTATTTGGAAATGTCAAAGAGAATCGGATTCCCAAGATCTCCACAAGATGGAAAAGCATGGCTTGTGAGGTAGCCTGCCCTGGGGGAAAATGGTTAATGTTCCCACACTTCTCTGGAAATAAGTACCCTACTTCAAAAACACCCTGACTTTCTAGTATACACCAGGTCATTCCAGTTAGCGTGTTCACAAGCAACAGGTTATCAAAGGGAGGAGATCTTTCCTCCAGCGTGCTCGGGGAGTTGGAGCCTGCTTATCTGATCTATCCAGAAAGAAGTCTTTCCTGGTTAGAGAAAAACCACTTGTGTCCAAAGGTCTTAGATTTAGAGATAAATGAGGAACCTAACAGATTCATTTGGAAGTTTTCTTATTAGAAGTCCATTAAAGATTAATTTTATTAATAATTCCTCTGCCGGCCACTATTAGCTCAGAGTCTCTTTTTTTAACCTTTGTATGCAACAAAATATAAAGGGTATTTGTACTGCAGTATGTAGATCGAACACATTTCAGTACAGTCCCCCTTTTGGTCTATTTCTCTCCTAGGGTATGATTTCCAAGATCACGCAGACTGTTAGGAGTTTTGGGCCTGGATCTCAGCATATAATCCAGACTGGAAGCAAAAAAAAAAAAATTCATGCTGAATAAGTGAAACATAGCCCTCATTTGAGAAAGTGTTAAATTCAAGTAAGATTCAGCCTGAACCCCCAGACCCACGCTGCTGCGTGGCACAGTATCCTGAGCCTCTGAAACAGGATGGTCCTTGTGGTTAGGCTCCGGGTTTCACACTTACTGAGCTGGTGCTCTACTACTTGAACCATGTATCCAGTCCTTTCTTTTGCTCTTGCAAGAAAGGGTTTTATAAACTTTTTCTGCCAAGCCGGCCTCTGACCGCAATCCTCTGACTCTCAGCCTCCAGAGGTAGCTAGTATTGGAAGGGTAAAAGGTTAGTACCTGGACTCATGTCTCTAAATCCCATCTCTAAGAGCTATCTTCCCCACCACCATTTCCTCTTTCACCTAAGAGGAAATGAGGTTCCCACTCTTACAGTCATTCATTCCAGAGCCAGGAGCAACGCTTTTCAGGGTGACTCCACTTATCCACTCCTGTTCTCTGGGCACGAAGTGGTCCTCACTGGACATGCCCGTGGCCTACGATTCCACGGAAAAGTAAGAATAGAGCCCCTGTGGGCTCCAGGTTGGGGCCCCGATCTACATGTGCATGCTCACACAACACAGCGGTGCTCCTCGGAGACTATGGAACCTGGGTAAGTTTCCAAGCCTCCCCACGCCCCATTCACTCAGCCCTCAGGTGTGACTCCAGTGTGCATGTCTAGGGTCGTATGAGGGTTGGAGCAATATGCACAAAGGTGGCTCACATACAGTGTGGGCTCATGGAACATGCATGGATTCCTCAGGATGCTTTTGGTTGCCAGTGATGGAAAAATCCCAGGGCAGCTCATTTAAACAACTGTGTGTACACTGTCAAATAAGAAGACTGAAGCTCAGAGATGCCAAAGGGCTGGCAACTCCCACATCAGCAGTTCCTGAGGATTTCACTTTCCCCTGCCAGCCTCAGACGAGAACCACACCTTGGGGGCAGGAATTAGTTTACCAGAGGTTAAAGAGATGTGTTCACATACATCCAATGCAGTCATTCACTCTGTAACAGGACAATCTGCCGGGACATCTGGCAGGTCCTGTAGGGTCATTACTCAGTCTCCTCCCTTGGTCCACTCAGAGCACAGGCTAGCTAGCTAGCAAGTGCCAGGTTTCTATTCCTGTTTCTTGAAGCCATCTCCTTCTCCCTTCTTCTAAAGAATTTCTTTGTACAACTACTTAAAGATGGAGGAGGAGGAGGAAGAGGACCGGAGGAGGAAGAGGAAAGGGAAGGAGAAGAAGGAAAACAATGACAACACTTTGCCTCTCAGACTTCACCTAGGGTGCCCTTTGCTCCTGGAAAGTGCCCACCTTGTAGTGCCAGAAGATTCTGGCAAGGTGCTGCCCTTGGCTTCCCAGGGGAGCCAGCCAGTCTGCAGCTAAGCCATGGTGATGGGGAGAGGCGCTTCCCAGGAGATCACGTCTTTTTGAAATTGTTTTCACCCAAAAACACTGATAAAGGTAAAAATTCCAGTCACCCACACAGAGTAATAGGATTCACATTTAAGCACTAGGAAACTGAAATTTGTCTTTTTTTTTTTGCATGCTTGTCTTATCCTTAAAGCAAAAAAAAAAAAAATCTCAAACCAGGAAAGTTTGAAGAGCCAGAAAAACAAAAATAGAAAGTATAGAGCAGTCACAATGACACACTATTGAGAATTCTTTAATATATGCTAATGCTTCTGTTGTTGTTGTTGGAGTGCTAGGTAAATGTTATTCTCACACAGAATCGTGCCTTTTAGTCCGTTTGGTAACTGCCTTTCTTTTCTGTTCTGTTCGTTTTGTGCTAGCACTAAGGCTTGAACCCAGGGCCTCACGCTCTTGCTTGGCTTTTTCATTCAAAGCTGGTGCTCTACCCAAAATAAAAACTCTTGTTTTTGGTTTTTGCTGGTTCATTGGAGGTGTCAGTCTGTGTGAGCAAAATGAGCTCCCTTCCCATAGCTTAGCATGCTCCTTCCCCTCTCCACAGCTTAGCATGCTCCCTTCCTAGGCAACACTAGGCCCGTGTCATAAAGGTAGTAAATAATCAGCCTTCAACCCCCTTTACCTTGAGAAGGCACTCCTCTACCACCATATAAGGAAACAAGAGCCCCTTAGAGTGACCTTCAGGTCTGGGCAGCTGCAGGTTCCCTTACCTACTATTTGGATAGCAGCCATAAATCCTAGTCCGCCATGATGAAGCCCTGGCCCACATGTCCACACCAGGGTCTCTGCCTCCTAGCCCCTTCTAGCCCCTTGTAAACCTTCTAGGTTATATAGGTCACCTCAGACACTATCCGGTGCTTCTTCTGACTTCTCCCTTGTGAGAGGGGTCTTGCTGGTCCCTTTCCCTGCAATAAACCTCTCTTTGTTCTCTGTGCCTGGATGTCTGCATGGTTTTCTGGCAAAGTCCAAATAATCTAACAGTCTGTCACAGACCTTCTGCCTGTGATCCTCAGGGCTTGGACTCCTGTGAAGCTATGCTTACAGGTATGAAACTATGCTTACAGGTATGAACCCAGTGCCCAGCTTAAGTTAACAGCTTTTCTACCTAAGCAATGTAATCTAAACATTCTTTTAAGGGAATACCTCTACCTTTATTAACAAATGGATTTCAGTGGCCACAGATCTGGTATGGATATGGATATACCACATGCTTCAGAAAGCCCCAGTGATTCTCCAATGTCCTGTTACTGCAAACAGGTGAAGCACATTCCTTTAGATCTCATCCTAAGAGGGCCTAAACTTTTGCCTATGCAACTGCATAAAGAAACTTTGTCTTGAAATTTGCTTTGCGCCCATTAAAGTGGAAATAGAGCCTGGTGCCCGTGGCTGATGGATGTAATCCTAGCTACTCAGGAGGCTGAGATCTGAAAATGGATGTTTAACGCCAACCAGGATGGGAAAAGTCCTGAGACTCTTTACCTCCCATTAGCCACTCAAGAGCCAGGCTATGGCTCAAGTGGAAGAGTGCCGGCCTTAAGTGGCATGTTAGGCCTCAGTGGGATTCACTCCCAAGGCCAAAGCACTTTAGCTATGGAGCTAGCGTTCCTGTCATCACTCCTGGGAACAGCTACCTTAAAATATATACTAAAATGAGGGGTTCCTGTGGGCCCTCCTTCAGAGAACCCTAATTGAAGACAGCTGGGGAATTATAATACAACTGCTTATAGAAGAAAATTGCTGGGATTAGAGGCTTCTTCCTCATTTGATTTTCTCCTACTTTCTCGATTTCAAGTCCAAGATGTCTCCTCTTTTAGGGGCTCAGATGTATGGACAGGCCAGCTCATGAAGGATGTCTTTCTCCTCCAGAAACCCCAGTGTGTGAGCTGACTTGGGTGCCCTGTGTTAACGTTTAACCGGCGGAACAAGCCATCAGTCTGTGTCAACAGCTGGCTGGCTTGACCTGGAATGTAAAGGTCTATTTATTTACCAGCTCTCTGCTGTGTGCGGGTTGTTACCAGGGGCCATGCTGTCTTGCTGGAAGGAAATACGTATACTCTGAAGCCAGGGCTTAACGTCAGGGCCAGAATATTCTGACTTTCTAGAGTAATTTCCCCCAAAACAGCTACAAAGATACAGCAGCAGCAGAGCCCGGAACATTCCACATTCACTTCCTGTGGTTGTGCCCTAGTGTTCACTCTCTCCAGCCCGCCCTCGCTCCCCTCTCCTCCCTGCAGTCCTGGGGTTTGAACTCTACCTGGTTTGGTAGGAAGAAACTTTCCCACATGGCCCATGTGCTCATCTTCTAAATTCCTTTGGCACTGAACAGAGGGTGGCAAACATGGTTGCCACTAACCTGTCTTTCCTATTAATGTTTCATGCATCTAGGGTTGGTCTCTCCAAATAAACTCTCTGCTTAAAAGCCTTTCACTTAGCCAGGTGCTGGTGGCTCACACCTCTAATCCACGCTACTCATGAGGCTGAGATCTGAGGATTGCCAATCCAAGCAGGAAAGTCTTGAGAGTATTATCTCCAATGAAGCAGTAAAAAGCCAGAAATTGAAGCTGTGGCTCAAGTGGTGGTGTTAGCTTTGAGTAGAAAAGGAAAGAGAGGAGATAAAGAGGAAAGAGAGGAAGAGAAGGAGGAGAGAGGAGGGGGAGAAGAGGGAAAAGGGAGAGAAAGAGGAGAGAGAGAAGATAGAGGGAGGAGGGGGAGAGAGGGACACAGAGCAGGAAGAGAGCGCAACCTCTGAGTTTAAGCCCCAGAACTGGCAGAAAAAAACAACATCAAAAAATAAAAACCTTCAAGCAAGCACAGAGTTCATACTCAACATAATCTTTGGAAAATTTGATTCCGGGCAGGCCTGGCTCTTCTTGTTCATATTTCAATTCACCAAGATTGAAGTTTGTTCAAACAATCAAAGATTGTTCAAATTTCAGTCTACCAAGATTGGGTTTCTATGTTCCAATAACGTGTGTGTGCGTGCATGTGTGCTTGAACACAGGGCACTATCCCCAAGCTTTTCTGCTCAAGGCTAGCACTCTACCATTTGAGCCATAGCTCCACTTTTTACTTTTTTAGTAGTTGATTAGAGATAAGCATTTCACAGACTTTCCTGCCCAGGCTGGCCTTGAATTGCAATCCTCAGATCTCAGCCTCCTGAGATAGCTTGGATTACAGGCTTGAGCCACCAGTGCCCAGCCTCCAATGACTTTTTTTTTTCTTTTTTGCTGGTCATGGGGCCTGAACTCTGGACTTGGGCACTGTCTCTCAGCTCTTCAGCTCAAGGCTAGCATTCTACCACTGGAGCCACAGCGCCACTTCTGGCTTTTTCTTATGTGGTGCTGAGGAATTGAACCCAGGGCCTCATGCATGCAAGGCAAGCACTTTACCACTGAGCCACCTTCCCAGCCCTTCAATGACTTCTGAAGCCACCAAATAGGGCAGCATATACAACAGAACATAGCATATACAGAACACCAGGAAGGAATAAATCAAACAGAGAGCTGTCTGCCATGATGTATCTCTGTTATTTACTAGCATACTTTCCCATTCAGTGGACATAAGGTTGCTTGAGGAACATAATTGCCAAAAGATACAGAGACTTAGAGGACACCAGCAGGAACATGACATGCATGACTCTTATTGCAGCACAGAAAGGTTACTTGTAACAGCAACAACAATCAGAAAGCAAGTGAAGGATAGGTGTCATGCTCTAGGTGAATGGGTGCTAATGACTCATCCAGTCCCCAGGGGATCTTTGCTGGGGACTGTCATCCCAGGCACCTGCTTGGCCACCCTCCCAGCGTCCCTTGCGGCTTTCGCCTCCTGCCTATCATACCTGCTCATCGCAGGATGCCAAGTTTTCACAACATACTGGCTCTGTAGTTTACACTCCACCCGTGCTTCTTTACAGCACATCTGAGCTTTTCCTGTTATGCAGTGCTTTACTGGTGCAGCCATTGATATCACTTTCAAGACACATTGTAGACACCTCAGTGCAATTTTTTTTAGGGGGAGAAAGGGGGATGTCTTAGGCTTGAACTCAAGGCCTCAGTGCTGTCCCTGAGCTGCTTTTGCTCGAGGCTAGCCCTTGACCACTTGAACAGCTCCATTTCTGCCTCTTTTGGAAGTTTATTGGAGATAAGAGTCTCATGAATTTTTTTTTTACCTAGGCTGGCTTGAAACTGTGACCCTTAGATCACAGTTATAATATATAATATTATACATAATATATAAGTATAATTCTCACATTGAAGGCCTAAGCTACCAGTGCCCAACCTCAATGAATATTTACTGCACAAATAAACAAAAAGTACTTAGAAACAAATGTATATTCCAGAACAGCGCAAAAAGGTTACTGATGGCATCATTGTCTTCTTTACAATTGTACCTGCCATTAAGATTAGCCTCATTAAAAAAAAAAATGAATGGATAAATCTATGTCCTACATCTTCATGATATCAAAGATTTGTAATTATAAGAGCTAAGGGATTCCTGACACTCTTTTCTCTTGCACAGGAAAGCTCTGGCCCAGAGATCGTTTCCAGGCATCAAAATTATAGCCTTCTATGCATAAAGGTATCCAATTGTTTATATTCCTCAATAACAGATGCTATAAAAATGGCATCGCTCAGTAAATTATATGTCAGCCTCCATCATGGTAATAGACTCTAAGAATTTAATTCCTTAATTACATAGAAAATCGTGATTAAGAGTTTCTCAGGAATGTTTCATAAGACAACTCCCTATATGGTAAAGAATCCACCAAAGAAATAAAAGTTCACTGAAAGCATTCTCTGAATGGCCCCTCCCAGAACGCTTGCTGTGAGAATTAAACTCAGCCCTTTTTAAGGTAATATGAGATAGCTCAAAAGCCTGTCAGGCAACTGCTGATGCTCTCAGACACCTCCTGCTAGGTGGGACCAGCTGTGACAAACATTTTGTGCACCAAGGAAAACCAGAAGGGCAATATCCACCCCAGGCTGGGTCTCAGGGTTGCACTGAATGATGGGTAAATACTCTGACTACTTAATCTTGCAAAGTGCATTTGTGCTATTCACACCAACACCCCATTGACTGAGCCTTTGTCTGAGCTGAAGCTGGGGGTCGTCATTATGGAGGAAGTGCAGATCATGAGACCCGGAAGCTGCCCCGGAAGGACAAGGCTCCAGAAACAGCCTGACATCTCTGGCTTGTGTAGGCAGAGAGATATTTCTGGATTTAAGTAAGACTTGATCCAGTGATACAGACACCACTCTTGATGACCTGGACTCTTTTCATTTCCCCCCCCCTTCCCCCCCCCAATGCTGACACTGAGGCCTGAATTTTGGGCCTTGAGCTCTTTTTGTTCGCTCAAGCTGGTGCTCTAGCACCTGAACCACACCTCCAGTTCCAGCTTTTTGCTGGAGTTACGTCTCTCAATTTTTTTTCTACCCGGGCTGATATTGAACCCTATCTTCAGATCTTAGCATCCTGAGTGGCTAGGATTATAGTTGTGAGCCACGGGGTCACATTTAGCCTGAAGTGCAAAAGTTCTTATGCCATCTTTTAGACCGTCTAAAATATGGGGTAGTGGCTGTCACCATTACCCCACACAGTCCTGGGGAAAGAAGTCCCTGGGAATCTTATCAGCATTGTTGGGGGGTGGGTTGCCTGGAGGCCAGGTGGAGGACACCCACCCAGTCCAGAGAGCCGGAGAGGGCTGGAGAGTCCCCATCCTTTAAACCAAGCAGAGCCCACCCTGAGCTGAGATGGGGAGAATTCTGCCTAAAGCACTGGTTGGAAGGGGAGAGAGGGAAAGAGGGAGAAGTCTGCCAACCACTTGTCCAGAGAGAGGGACAGTGGAGGAGAGAGAGGAGAGAGAAAGAGAAAATGGAAGGGAGAGGCAGAAGGGATTGAAGGAGGGAGTGACAGGAGGGGAAGGGAGGAGATGGAAGGGGGGAAGGGAGGGCAAAACAGGGAGAGAGGGGGAAGAGAAGGGGGTGGGGGGGAGAGGAGGGGGAAATGGCTTAGCCTTGGGCATTTACCCTCCATGGAGGGGAGTACAGAAGGTCCCTGTTCTACAGAAGGTGTGTTTCACTCTAACTGAAGTGCTGGACGCTGGGGCCGCAGCCATCCGAGGACATCAGATGCCAGGGCTGGCGTCCATCCATCTCTATCCAACTCACCCATGTGCCTGCAGCGCCTTCCACACACAACGCCAACATTCATAATACTGGCAACGAGGCTCATGAGGAAAAGGTGAGATACTACCTCTCAAGCGAGCCGTCTGACAGTTGACTCCCAATTTTCTCTCCTTCATAGTGCCTTGGGGAACTTTTGGAGGGAAACCCTGAACCTGCTAGTTCCCCGGACAGATGGCTGTGTAGCTCTGTTCTCTGCATCCGGCTGGGCTCTAGGGACAAGGGCAGGCTGGCCAGCGTCCACAGCTGGCAGGAAGCCGCAGAGGCTAGCTGCTGTCATTTGATGACTTCCTGCTTCATGAATGGTGACTTTCTCTTCCAGCGTGTGATGATCAGAAGCTTGATAGCCTTCGTGTGGAATGAAGGTTGTTTTTTTTCTTTGGGGGGGTTCAGAGAAGTCACCAGGAGAAAACCCCCCAGGCTTTGGGCCTAGTTCCCTTCCAGGAGGGTTTTGCCCCACGGAGGAATCTTACCTGTCCATTCCTGCCATATGCCACCAGTGTGGGCAGGGTTGTCGAGCCCACTGGGGTAACTGATTTCTGACTCCTCCTATGTGATTATGGACAAGCTACTCGAGACTCTCTTGAGTATCAGTTTCTATATTCACAGAGGAAGGTGTGGCGATGAATACCTTACAATATGGGTATGGGGAGAAGCTGAATGAAAAGTACTTTATTCTTGGATTAGAAGATTAGTAAAAAGTGGTTTTGTTGAGACCACCTTCGTTATTGTATCTCAGGATTTGGGCTCAGAAAATGATACTCAGCTATCTATCAGGGTATCTGTCCATCTATCTATCCATCTATCTATTCATCTATCATCATCATCGTCCTAAGTGGTCACTCTACCACTGGGGCCATCTCTCTCTCCATTTGCACATTATTTTTCAGATAGTGTCTAAAGCTTCTCATCTGGGTCAGACTACTATCCTTCTACTTACCTCTCTCAAGTAACTGGGATTTCCAAGTGTACACCACCAGATCCAGCTTGATAGTATTTTCGAGATGAAATACATTTAAGCTGAAACTTATTTCATGTTGTCTTTATAGTGAAGGTGCTCAAAGACCGCTCTGCAGTGTGGCTGAAGGGTTGCAGATCAAAAGGATTTGAGCGTTGAATGGACTGCTTAAGAAGCCAGTTGCAGGATATTGAAGAAGAGAAAATCTGTCAGGCGCTGGTGGCTCACACCTGTAATCCTACCTACTCAGGAAGCTGGGCTCTAAAGATCATGATTCAAAGCCAACCTGAGCTATGAAACTCTTAATTTCCAATTAAGCACCAAAAAAAGTTGGAAGTGGAGCTATGGCTCAAGTGGTAGAGAATCAGCTTTGAATAAAAAGTCAAAGGGATAACAACCAGCCCATGAGTTCAGCACACACAAAAGAAGAGAATATCCAAGACAGTGTGTTTAAGGGCCTTTCCATACTTATGCATTATTGTGGTATTGTCTATAGAAAAGATCAATCATGGAGCTGATAGGATGAATAAGGACTGTGCGTGCGTGCATCCGTGCGTGCGTGCGTGTGTGCGTGCGTGTGTGTGTGTGTGTGTGTCCTGAACTCAGTGTTGTCCCTGAGCTTTTGTGTTAAAGGCTAGCACTCTAACCCTTGAGCCACAGCTCCACTTCCAGCCTTTTATTTTTGGCAGTTAATTAGAGATAAAGAATCTCTTACACTTTTCTGCCTGGGCTGGCCTTGAACCAGAAGCCTCAGATCTCAGCTTCCTGAGTAGCTAGGTTACAGGCACGAGCCACCAATGCCTGGCTGTTTAGACTCTTTTTAGATCTCACTTTCCTCATCTGCAAAATGAGAAAAACAACATATCTTCATAAAATTGTTGAGTTTAAATAGAACAGAATGTGCAGGCAGCTTGGCCCAGTGTGAGCATTCAAATGAATGCTTCTTATTTTTGTACTTTTATGGTTTTAGTTTCCTGGTTGTTGTTGGTTGTTGTTGTTGTTTTCTTAAAGCAAAGGTTGGGTGCATTCACTTTGTTCCTGTACTGCCTTTTCAAAATGAGGAATGTCTTAACTCATTTTTAAAATAGTTGTCTTGCCCAATGGGTTAATGATTTTAGTTGGTTCAGATGCCAACGGTTTATGCTCTTTAGGAATCTGAGCCTGTTCATCCCTGTCTAGTTAGGTTTGAATTCCCCAGGCCTTTTGACTCACAGCTATGTTAAGATGCTCCTCTTTCACAGATGAACAGTTATGCTCTTGTAATCTCTAGCCAGTGCTAGTCTCTGCCCTAGATCTACTTCCTGAAAAGGATTCTTTTCACAGAAGGCCATTTCCACTTGCATTCTGCCTCCATCAGGGAGAATCCCCAAATCCTTTGTGTCTGATCTGTATCTGTCCTACAAAAACAGGAAATTAAAACCCAAATACTATTCTTCTATCCCCACTAGTTGTAGAAAGGAATATTTTCACTGTATGATGATTTGGTCTGTTCTGAAAATAACACATATTTCTTATACGTAATACATGTACTCGCTGTCCCTAGAATAAATGGCAGTCATTTGAAGATCTTTCTCTTTATAGTCATGAAACTGGAATATGTGGGAATAATGCCTATTTTGTGCCCCTCCTATAAATATATGGACATTAAGCAATTGAAATAAGCCACGCATGATACTAAAAGTACTAAGAGACACACCACTAATAAGCATAACACCTTCCTAATTAGTAGTAACGCCTTTTGTGGCCAATACAATATGCAAACACTCTTCGTTATGAACTACATGTAAATCCTGTCAAGGAAGTCCTGTCTCCTTTGCTTTAAGATGAGGAAAATAACAGCAAGAAGATGCTGAATAGAGTGTCCAGGTCATGGAGCTGGACACTATTGGGTTGTAAAAACAAAGATTGACCATGAGGGCCACTGATCCAAGAGGACCTAATGGAACAGGGGAGACACTGCTAAATAGAGGTGAATGGGAGCACAGTTCGCACCAGAGAAGCAAGCTCCTTTCCCCGCTCCCTCGACCCTGTCTCCACTGGAGCAAGAGCTGGGGTGGGTCACAGGAAGGTAACCTAGGTGACAGGCCAGGGTGACAGGCCAGGGAACGCAGAGGCCTGACTGAAGTCCCCAAGAAGACACCTAGACCTTGGGGCTTCTCCTTCCATAAACTCTCTCCCATGTCCAAGTAAGGGTATAACAAATCCTCGCTTGTCTTTTTCTACCTCTTCCCACATCTCATCGTTCCTGAGCCAGACCACACAGCAGAGCGGAGCCAGAGGTTGGAGGAGAATTGTTCGGGCTGAGTATTTTGGGTGGTGCACGACATTTCTTCAGGGGTGGTAGTTCTCCATACCTGCCCATCAGCCATACCACTTTCCAAGTTGTGCTGGGGGGAAGCCCTATGCCTTCCTTCTCTGTCATGGAGTCAGGGCTAGGCAGTCTCTGCATGCAAGCCTCAGTTTGCCACAGTCATACTTTAAAAATGATTGTTTTGTAAAGGTGGTGTACAGAGGGGTTACAGTTAAATAAGTCAGTTATTAAGCGTGTTCCTTTTTGATTTAGGCTATAATACTTGAGGGACACATGTGTGCTTCCGCCTCCAATGAACTGGAAAGCACGGGACTCAAGCTGAATCAGCTGATTTCTCTGGGGCCACAACCAGCTGTCCTCTTCTGTCAGCATGACTCAGAGACCATGTTCACCTTGGGTTCGCTTTCCCTGGGCCCAGGCCACTCACCAGATATGGCCCGAGCATGTTTCTTGGGCCTGGCTTCCTGCCCAGTCTCCACCGGAAGTCTGACCTGGCTCTTGTGTTTGGCTGAAAGCAGGAAGAACTAAACTTAACTTAGTGGGCCTCATGCCAAGTGCCCTCATTTCACAGGACATCCGGGCTTTTTGTCTGCCTTCCTGACCAGGCCCTTTTACCCCAAGTTCTGTGCCCACAAAACTTCTGTTCCCTTCTGTCATGTTCCTCTCTGTACCAGGAGAAGAAGAGAGCAGAGCCAGCTTTCTAACACTGGATTAATATTTGAGGATCTGGATTCTTTCCTTTTCTTTTCCTTATTTTTTAAATAAGGAATTAGCTGAAAAATAAATCCTAGGCAGCATCCAAAACACAAGTTACTGCGGAAGCAACCTTTGAAAAGCTGGCTTGGGCCTACAGTCAGGATGGCTCTCTACCCATTTACCCAAGTTATGGACTTGGCCAGAGCAGCTAGATAACGACAGGACTTTTAATTCTCTCCCTCACACCAAGGCAATGTCTTTGGCCTCCATCTTGGAAGCCCTCCAGCAAACAAACAGGAGACCAACGGGAGGTAGAGAGGCTCGTGCTGCTCGCTTCCTTCCAACAGGGAATCACAGGCCAGGATCAGGGCTGTATAAAGCATTTGCATTCCCTTCTCCTTGGGGTAGGGGGAAAGTAGAGGAGAAGAGTGCAGCCAGATCACTGATCCCTTAAAGAAGGCAGACATTCTGAAAGTCACACTGGTAGAAACCCAGAGAATGAGGAAGGGACAGTCATCCCCCTCCTACACATACTCCTCAAGAACCAACACCCCTACACCATACAGGGTTTGTGTGTTTGGATAATGAAGTCTCAAGAGCCTCATGAGAATGGGAAGGAAAAGTGGAGAATGTGCACGAATCTAAGGCAACTTTAGGAACACCCACGGCCAATTCAGACATCTCAGTATTCTCCACCCAGTTCTTCACATTGCTTCACACTGTACACTGCGACCAGAGGAAATCACAGAATGGTTGCCACTCCTGACTCATCCATATTCCTTTTCCTAGCTTTCCTCAGAGGATTTTTTTTTTAAATCACTGATACTGTTTATTGCTGAAGCAAGTAAAAAGCCTTGTGGGATATGAATTAAGATCACACCTTCATTATTCACTTTGTTCAAGTTTTAAAACAACTAAAATATCTAAGCCAGTTTCCATCTTTTCTTCTCCCCTGAAATGGTGGGAAGTAGCCTTGCCAGGTCAAAGGGAAATCTTATACTTGGGACAGAATAGCTTGTGATCTCATATCAAGAGTTGCCAACCTCTCCCTCTAATGAGAGGATTTCCTTCTTGCCCAAGGAAATCACGGGGTTTTCTATAGCGGGTGACCAGGAGGGTGGGATCCTAGCTAGCAGTTCACCCTGTGCCCTTGTCCCCCAGGAAGTTCGAATGAGTCCACAGAAACTCTGAAGCAAAAAAGAACTTGTTTAGGACAGCTGGCTAATCTTCTTGGATTAGTCAAGTTGGAATCAACTTGACAAGATACAGACCTGTTAAGAATAGCAGTGAGTACTTGACAGAATTCCCTCATTAATGCTATTTTTAAAAATAGCTAGAGACTTAACATTTTTACCAAAATAACTTGGGAATCTGAATACAAGTGTGACCCACTTAGGGAGAAATTGATGGTAGCTCCATTCTTTGATGAGCTCATAAACAAGAGATACTTGCTTTTGCATATAGGGCACCAGCTAGCCTATCAAAGAGGAAACAAAGCTTTGTGCGGCTTTTCTCCAAAGACTATCATTTCCCCTTTGAAATCAGAAGTTTCTCACAATCCTGAAGGAGACAGGGGAAGAATTCAAAGTTCTTGAATCCTAATTTGATTCTAGAGTTAGAAATTAAAGTTTATTTGAGGGGGTGACTAAGGACATTTACTGCCTGTTACAGATCAGATGTTTTTACATGGTACATTGTGTTAGATATGTGATTGTGTTTTATAAGATTGTAATACTCATTTGTCTGGGTGTATTTCTCATGAAACTTTGAAATGCTGTTAACAACTGCCAATTTACCATGTAATTCATTTTAGATCAAAAGGATATTTGTTACATCTCTTTCTTTGTGTGTGTGTGTGTGTGCGCCACTATTGGGACTTGAACTCAGTGCTTGAGCTCTGTCCTTTAGCTTTTTGTTCAATGCTGGTGCTCCACTTCTTGCTGTTTGGTGGTTGATTGTAGATAAAGAGTTTCACAGACTTTCCTGTCTGACTGGGTCCAAACATGGATCCTCAGATCTCAGCCTCCTTAGTAACTAGAATTACAGGCATGAGTCACTAGTGCCCAGATTTTTCATTCTTTAAAACAGATAACAGGGCTGGGAAAGTGGCCCAGTGGTAGAGCACTTGCCATTCATGCATGAGGCCCTGGGTTCAATTCCTCAGCACCACATAAACAGAAAAGGCCGGAAGTGGTGCTGTGGCTCAAGTGGTAGAGCACTAGCCTTGAGCTGAAGAGCTGAGGGACAGCGCCCAGACCCAGAGTTCAGGCCCCACCCAGATAACAAACTTCTTTAAAACCAAGTCTCAACGGTCATTAATTTTCTTTGTTAGCAACTGATGTGACACGGATTAATTAAAGAAAAATGTCTGAGGCTCATTTTCTTTAGTCTAGATGGTTTTCTACCTCTGTAGAGCATGACTTGTCAGGTGAGTAGTGTAGACAGAAGTCTTTTGGAGCAAGCTTATACAGTTGCCAACAGCCCTGAACAGCCCATAATAATGAGAGAGGGCGAAAGGAGGAGGAGGGAGAAGGGAGAGATGGAGAGAGAGACTGAGACTCAAGGAAAGAAAGAAGGGAAGGAAAGGGAGAGGACAAAAGGGAAGGAAGTGAAAGGAAGAAAGGGAGGAGAATGGAAGGGAAAGGAGAGGAAGAGAGGAAGGAAAAGGAAGACAGGTTTATGAAGATAGGTATATAGGCTTAGGTACCTATATGTATAGAGACACACACAGATGTCAAAACTTTAGTTTCATTTATGTGTGGGAGAAAAGTTGGCCAAGCTTTTATCTTAACTCAAGTGTAGTTATTTCATAGAACTTTGTTGCACTTGATTTCCAACTGGGGAACTGTACTTTGGGCTTGTATAGAGAGAGGCATCTAGTTAATTTGGTGAAATCCACCCTCCCTGTTCGGGAGGGAGAACTGAGTGAACTGATCAAGACCACCTTGAAACTAACAGCGCACTAGAGTTTATGACCAGAATCCCGAAGGCTTTGCCAAAGTCAGATAAATCTTCGGAAGAACACTACTTAGAGGTCAAAGTACCAGCACCTGCTCAAAGACAGCCTAGGGGTCCCCAAGTTGCCAACTAGCTCCAGCCCGCTAGGAAGCTACCCAAGTGTGTTAAGAGGAAGAAGTCTGCAGATGAACTGTATCAAAGGATGCTCTATGATGGGCCGGTGACACCAGCCAGCCACTGTGTGTAGGAGAGCTGCCTGAAAGTGACAGGCTGTGGAAGATCCACAAAGAAAAGCCACTTGAGGAGCCTCACAGGAGTGAGCCCATCCCCCTCCCCGCCCCCAGCCATTCCAACTGCTCATATTAAATGCACATTCTCAAGACTAACCATTGACACATTTCCAAGCCAACTAAGCGAAGATGTTTTCTTTTTGCTGATTCGCTTTCAAATATTACCTGAAATCCCCTTGATCCGGTGACAGTGTTATAAAGAATTCACTCAGTATTTAATCCTAAACCACACAATCTTTGCTGACTTCTAGCATTCTTAAGAATTAGCTGGAACCGAATGTTATCTTCAAGCAAATCCAATTAGCAAAGACACCCAATCAAGCCCAGTGCCCGTGGCTCTTGTCTGTAATTCTAGCTCCTTTAAGAAGCTGAGATCTGAGCGTCCAGGTTCAAAGCCAACTGGGGAAGGAAAGTCAGTGATACTCTAATCTCCAATTAACCATCAAACAGCCAGAAGTGGAGCTGTGGCTCAAATGTTAAGAGCACCAGCCTTGAGCAAAAAAGCTAAGGGACAGCATGCAGACCCTGAGTTCAAATCCTAGTACTTGCATTAAAAAAAATAATAAAGATACCAAGTCACTTCAACACCTAATTTCAGCTTAATTTTCCCAGGACCGTGATAGTTTGGCACTACTCTGGCCACGAATTTACCTAGTTTTGGTTCAGACATTCTGTCTTCTTTGCTAAGCTTCCAAAAATGAAGCCAAGCTAGCCACAAAGATATCTGAAGTATATGCTAATGCTCTAATGCTTTAAAACTTAGCAGGAGCTTAAGAACAGCCCATGCAGACCTAAAATCTTCCATAATTACCTTGCTAATTCCCCTTCCACGGCTGGCTGAGCTGCTCATTCTTTTGGGTAGTTTTTTTTGTTGTTGTGTTTTTTTTAAAAAATAAAATACCATGGATTAAAAAAAAAAACAAAAACCAAGATCCCAGTTTCTTTATGGTTTGTGTTTGTATAGGATCATCAAGTGCCCACACCTGGCTTTTCTGACCCTCTAACCTACTGCACTACATCCCAGGCCTCCAGGGAAGGCTTTCATGCTTGGCTGAAGCAAGTGAGAAAAAAGAAATAGCTAGCAAATGACAAACATGCTGTGAACCATTTCCTGCAGCGTAGTTAGGTTTCTGGAATCTCAAAAGGGTATGTCCACAGAGCCAGTCCAAAGTTCCAGAGAAAGCACTTCATGTTTATGCTGTATCCATCCCATAGAAAACTATGCAGCCATTAAAAGGAAATCAAAAAGTAGGTTCCGCTCCAGCAAGAGCTTTTTATGAAGTGTTGCTAGTTGTAAGTAAATCTTTATCTACAGGTTTAGATACAATCCATCAAAACAGAGAAGACTGAGGGGATATGGACTGAGTGTCAACGACCATTTCCTGGTTGAGGTCTGAGTTTTTCTCTTCCTTTCTCAGTTTTCTCCATAGGCTACAACAAACATTCACTGTCTTTGTGTAGTTGCAAAGATGTTCATTAAGTTTCCTGCGTCCCAAGCAAAGGTTCAGACCTCATAAGCCCCTTCCTGATTCCAGCATTACTCCCCTCCCGCCCCCCCACCCCACCCTAGTCCTGTTAGGCCCTCGGGACCTGTCATAGGAAAGAGATGAAAAATCAGACCTACATTCAAAGCTCAACACCAGCACCCACTACCCAAGTGACCTTTGCAATGTAGTTAACTCAATGGCCCGCAAGCTTCTTGTCTAGGAAATACGGGACATGTGGATACCTACTGCCAAATAGGGGGAGTAATTCTCACCAAATGAAGTATTATTAAAGGAAAACCATTTGTAAATGACTACACAATCTCCAGCTGCCGTCCACACAGGACAAGTTTGTGAGGAGCAAGGCTGGTTTGGTGCAACAGCTCCCCGCCGGCGGGTTAGGCTCATTCACAAGCATTGTCACTCACTTTTGACAGAAATGCTATTATTGAAATTGAACTGCCTTGCTTGTCTCACTCATGGTCTTTCTAGTTAACTTCCCAGTCCATTATTTAAGCAAGAGCCTTCAAGAAACACACACTCGCTCTGAAATATGAGGAAAGTGGTGTACAAGGAGGAGCGGTTTAGAAAATGTCCTGCCAGGGAGCCCAATGTGGTCACTGGCTCCAGGGTTGGAGGATTATAGGCCCAGGGTCAAATTGGCACGATGAAAGCCAGATTTGTGGCAATCCACAGGCTTGCTTGGTAAGAGATTGGTCTGCCTGGGGTTAGACTATAAAAATAGAAACTCAGAATTAGCCGTCCTCCCCACCCCCACCCCCAACTTCCCAAACCCAAGTTTGAACTCAGACTCTCACTACCATTTGAGCCACAACCCTATTCCATTTCACTTCAGGCTCACTGTAAATCTCCATCCTTCCACATAGGCCTCCCAAGGAGTTGTCACACATGTCCACCACCACATCCAGCTATCAAGATGGGCTTCCACCTAACTTCCAGCCTGGGCTGGTATTAAACCAAAAGTCTCCCAAAACCTCTACCTCTTGACTAGCCTGGATTATGGTACAGGTGTGAGCCACCATGCCAGGCCTACAAATGTCCTTTTGACAGAGAATTATTGACCCCGGGAAGCATATTCGCATAAATGAGGACGCTTTACTGCAAAATGAAAACAAACGTGCATCTTCATCTGTCATCTGTTCCCTATTTTCTCACATGGCAGGCATAGATACAGTCTCGTCAATTTATGAATTGATTCACAGAAGGCCTAAAAACAGAATACAGGGGAAAAAGTAGATCTAATCTACTTGGACTCAGAGGTTAAGTGTTGGTAATTTTCCATTTTTCAGAAAAGTCACTGCAAAAGTCAAAGATCCTTCATCCACATCCACCAAGTGTTACCAATTTGCCATATTTGGCATTTTCTCAGTCTCCCAATAGTTGCTACCATTATGATTAGGCATTAAAAAAACCTGTAGGTTAGAGGTGTCTGTAACTCACTTTGTCTAAGGTTGAAAACATTTCGGGGGGGGCAGTTAGCTGTATTTGAAACCTCTTGTAACTAGTTGTGAAAACAGCAATCCAACCCCTTAGCAATTGTGCCTTTGGGTTCCAAGATCGGCCCAGTCTCTTGTGATTGTGCCCTTTAGAGACTCAGGTGAGTGTTCACACACTCACTTATATCTATAGCCCTGGATCTCGGTGAGGGCTAAATGAAGCCTCATGGAGAGCGCGTGGTCAATTGCAAATTTTCAGTAAAAGCAAAGCGTCATTATGCATCATAAAAGAACATCAAGCTGAGTTCTACTAATTCTGAGTTGGCCCCAAAGTGCATTGAACGCCTCAGATCTCTTACCTTTAGGTGTTGCACAGTAGCTTCAGCAGTGCTGGTACTGAGAGCTGCTCAGGAAACTGAGGCAGGAGACAGGGCACTTTGGTGAGAGTCTGAGATGCAAAAACGCCTTCTCCAAAGTGTGGTTCTCAAACTAACAGTAGCACCACCAACAGCAGCAGCAGCAGCGTTGCTAGACGGCTGCTCATAGGGTGGGCCCCACCTTCAGAGATTGATTTCTGAGGTCTGGGATGGACCAGAGAATCTGCATTTTTAACAAGCTCCCAGGTGATGCTCAAGGTGCTGATTCTAGGGCCTGGCTCGGAGGACCTGCAGGATGGGGGCAGGTTTGTTTCACAGGGACCCATACATCGGAGAAAGCCAAACTGGGTAGAAAAATCTTTGTACTCTAATAAAGGAGTACACTGCAAACCTGGATGGAACGGGGAATCACGTAGGAGCCTTGCTATGTAATTGGCTTCAGCTGGCGGGAGGTGGGAGCGAGAAGCACAGGTGGTGTTTGTTGCTGGGGCTCTGGCCATGCTGACAAACAAAGCCAAGCATACAACTGGCAGCTGTGCGTTTGTGTCCTATTTGTATTCCCTGTTTGTGGCTCAGTCTTCCTAGCTTCTCCTTGCCTCTCAGCCACTGCTCTTCAAATAATTCAGTGACTTCCACCCTGCAAGACCCAAGGGGTTTTATTGTTGTTGTTGTTTTATTTATTTACTTTTTTGGGTCCAGTCGTGGGGCCTGAACTCTGGGCCTGGGTGCTGTCCCTCAGCTCTTCAGCTCAAGGATAGCACTCTACCACCTGAGCCACAGTGCCACTTCTGGCTTTTTTTCTTTTTGCTTATGTGGTGCTGAGGAATCGAACCCAGGGCCTCAGGCATGCAAGGCAAGCGCTCTACCACTGAGTCACCTTCCCAGCCCCTGTTGTTGTTGTTTTAAAATCTTTTAGAACTATGTAATAACCAGGTACCAGTTGCTCACACCTATAATCCTACCAGGAGAATGAGATCTGAGGATGGCGGTTCAAAGCCAGCCTGGACAGAGACTCTTATCGCCATTTAACCACTCAAAAACCCAAAGTGACACTGTGGCTGAAGTGAGCACCAAGAGGCCCAGGCCCTGAGTTCAAGTCCCACAAGTGGCACATGTGTGTGTAATAACAGATTTGAAAGAGCTTGCCAAAATGCCCACACTATAAAAAAAACCTCTCTACTTGGCATCAATGGCTCTTACCTGCCCAAAGAGACAAAATGACTTGAGCATGACTGGTTACCTGCTTCCATCATGAAGAGCTGACTCTTCTCACTTTAAATTTAAAAAAACCTGTTATCCACAATGTTTGTGAAGGGGTTGGTTAGAACTATTTCAGTGGCAGAACAAGTTTTCCAGGGGGCAATTGGGGTAGAAGAATGGTGTTGAAATTCAGTGTGAAGTGGTGATAATAGGGTCCTGGAACTTGCTCTTGCGCAAGTCAAAGGGGTGTTAGAACATAGAAATAACAAGGAGACTTAATCTTGCACTGTGGAGTTGGTTATACGACAGGTTTGCTGGGCCCTACCTGGAGTTTCTCATCTTCTAAGACAAACATGGAAGCCAAGGATTTATATTTCTAACACATTCCCCCGTATCGATGTTGCTGGTTAGGGGAACTAAATGTTGTGTATTTATTAGCTTTTCATTACCCTAACAAAATCTCTGAGATGATCAGCTTTGTAAAAAGAGGAAAAGTGCATTGGCTCATGGTTTGCTTTTGGGCTCGTGGTGAGGCAGCAAATCAGGAGAGAGCATGTGGTGGAGCAGAGATGCCTCCCCCTGTCCAAGGCAGGCAGGAAGTGGTGAAAAGCGAGCCAGGAAGGACTCCAAGTATCCTCTTCATATCAAACCTCAAATAAGGCCTCATCTCTTTGTTTTCCCCACTCCCCATAACACCAAGCTGGAGATCAAGTCTCTAACCTGTGAGCCTGTGGGAGCTGTTCTAGAGACTCTGTCACTCTTGGGAAAGCATTGACTTAGATGAACTTTTCTCAGTGTTGGCACTATTGAAACTCTTGGTAAGAACACGATTATGTGGAACTGTCCTGTGCTTTATAGAACTTTTATTTTAAAACAAGATATAACATTCTACCCAAGTAGATGCCAGTACTGCCCAAATGGTAATAACCAAAACTGCTTCGAAGTATCGCCAAATGTCCCTTGAGGGCTAAAACTAGCCCAGTTGGGAGTCACTTTAGATAACATATTCCTTAAAGCAAGAAGATTCAGAGGAGGGGCTAATCTACAAAATGAAGATGGGCATTAACTCATAGAGCCCAGGCCCCAGGGTGGGGACCTATACTGTCAGCAACTTAATGCTCAAAAATCTCTTAGAAAATCAATCACGTCCCCCTGGAAGCTCATACTTACCTGATTTTCCCACCTCACATGGGCTTTAGCAGAGTTTAATGTCTTACCGTACTCTGAAAACCTCAACTTTCTCAGATCTCTGAGGGATGATTAGGAAGAATCCTTGAGGTTAAGATTTCTTTTAACTTTATTTATTTATTCAAGATTGGAGTCCCCTGGCCAATAAGAGCTCTCAGTTGTGAAGAAGGCATTGAATGAATTCTTTCTAGTTCAGATAAGGACTAAGTTCTATTCTTCTATGATTTCTTGATGGTTTTTTTTTCCGTCAAGAAAAGGTACTGGAGTGTAAATACAATGTTATAATTGAACACAATCATTAGTAAAAGGCTTTTCCTCTATAATGAATACATATTTGTATATTTTACTTATGAATGATCTTGCCTTTCCATAAAAGAACTTGAAGCAAATGTCTATAATAAAATTATAAAAGTAATGTGATGAAGTGGAGGTGGATTGTACTTGAGGTCCATCCGCCTCTCTTCCTGGCACATGCACATACACACAACAGACAACGACTTTATCAACAGAGTTTTTATTTACAAAGAGTTGTTTTTATTTTGGCCATTTGGAAAACCACTAACATCTTTCACTTTAGAAAACATTAAATAATAAGTATGGTGTTATACAGTACTTTGGATAACGTCCTCCATCAGTGTAGTGCAATGCATTATTGGCACCTTACAAGGGAAATTTTCAATTCTTTTCCTCTTCCAGCTTCAGCTGTGCAGTTATATGACCAAAAAGGAAATGAGTCATTAAACACGGACCTAAGACCATATTTGCTGGCCTGTATTCAAAGGCTCAATGATTTATATTCCTCCTTTAGCTTTGCCTCTAGCAAGCAAAATGACAAAGGACCTTCCCCGTGCCTTATTTCTTTGTGGACTTTGGGAGACTCTAGTTAAGGACTGATGGGATTGAAGTAAAGGGACAGTCCAGGGCTATTGTGAATGACAGACACTTTGCAGTAGTCAAGGTAACACATCATACACAAAGCAGAGAGAATGCACCTGACAAAATTTTCTCTCCTCTCTGTTCCTTGGTAGATAGAAATGGAGATGGGTATCTTAACATGATCTCTAGAGCCAACAAAAGGTTTACACCTTTACTAAGGGGGAAAATAGTTTTTAACATCTCCTTCACTTAGGCCATTACTAAGATACTCAAAACCTGTCCATCACAACCTCTGTAGAAAAAAATAGCTCGGGGGTCGGCTGAGTTTTAACATTTATTTTTACTATTGACTTTACCTTTTAATACTGCTAGGTTTGCCATAAAGGAAGAGACATTTTTAACGAGTTGGCATTTTCCCTTTTTGCTGCTTTTCCACTAGCAGGTCAAAGGGGAAATGCCTAATTTAGAGTCTACCAAAAATTACTTAGTTCTGAGGACTTGCATTACATATTGATCACAGGGTCACAGGATCAAAACATCTAGAGGATTTTGTAACCTTTTACTTTACCTTGAGGTAAGCATGTTTTAAATAAGATTATAGATAGTTAAAGCAGAGGGAAAGCTGGATCTTCACTTTTCTTAGTAAAGGATTTTAATTTAACAACTGTCCATACCAGGAAATGCTTCCTCACCCTCTAGTCTAGGCCTGTTTCCTCTTGTTCTGTTGTCAGTACACACTGAGAACAGACGGTGGCCATGGCCCCTGTGCCAACCCTTCATATACTCGAAAACCATCAACGCTTTGCCCCTCAGTCTTCTTTTCTCCAGGCTGAATAATCCCAGTTCCTTTAATTTTTCATCATAGATCTTTTTTTCCAACCCTTTAATCAGCTTTGTCATTCCTGGCAAAAACAGCAGAAAATGGTTTGGATTACTTAATCAGAAATATAGAAAAGCCCTAAGGAGTCACTTTTTTAAAAAGCTGTGTCTTTTTTTTTTTTAAATAGAAAAGCAAAATGTGCGAGGAGAATACAGAGTTGGGGTGCACAGACAGAAGTTGAGTGTGGGACTCTTAGCCCAATACATCCAGTGCCTCTACGTACGGGGCCTGCTTCATCTTCTAACTGGACACAGCGTCTAAGTTGGGAGCTTCACTGGCTGAAACTTGTGCAATTGAAAATTGAGTGCCAATTGTTCTAGTGCAACTCCGGCTATACTTCCCCTCACCTGGCCTCCATAGATAGGATCTTTCTTCTGAAACAACCACAACATTTACAAAGCTGCTTAGAGATTATCAGATGGAGAGCCATGTTGTGATCCTGCAAGCTGTTGGTGTGGAAGTATAACATGAAATAATGGCGGGTTTCTGTATTAACTACAGTCTCTTGTCTCCTGAAATAATTTACTTTCCTGGGTAGATAACATACTCAAGGCCAGTTAAACAAAATTAATCATTCCAAAGCTACAAGCTGACACCTCTGCTGGTTCTCTCCTGCTGCCAACATGAAGTCGTGGGACTGGATGAGATTTCACCATGGAATTTTTACCTCAAGCAATCACAAGCTGCCTTTTACCTTGCAACTAGCGTCTGTAAATATTAGGAACACGTAAATACTTAATATTAATAGCACACTTACACAAAACACTGTAATACTAACGGGGGATTCCATGCCCATTCTACATAATTTGTCTTTGAAAAAAAATAACAGGTAACAGGAGTAAATGCATTTTGATATGTTATACACACCCTTCCTTTATAAAGTGAATGGCAGTAAAAGTCAAAGTTCAGGTCAGGCCAGCCATGAGGAGAACAGATCAGTCTCACAAGTGCACTGTACATCCTATCTTAAAGTCAACACTACTCTTGGTACAACACTAAACAGATAGCAATGGCTATTTGCACAGATTCCTTCTGAACACTTCTCCCATAATTTGCTATGAATAACAAACCAGGATGAAGGACCGGTATAGGTCATCATGCACATCAAAGGCCTTCCTAAAGGAAACACAACATGGAAGGCAACACCCCACATGGCCTGGACGTGGTTAATGTCCCTATATGGGAAGGGTGGGGAGGGGGTGTCACTGTCCATTGGGATTGCACAAAAGCCGGACAATGAGATGAGGCTCACCATCCAGCCTTCCTCCTGACCCACTGACCCACTCTTCCCCAGGGCCTGATAAGAGGGAAGAGAGAGGAGAAGGTGAGCATTGGAAAAAGAAGAGGGAGCAACATAGAGTTCATTGCTAGTTCTGGAGCTGTTTAGCGTTCTTCTGAGCAGTGGCCTTTTTTCAAGCTCACATCATCCAATCCAATCTCCCCAGTGTGACCACGCCTCTTTTCACCTTTGAAGATGACCTAGGGAGAGAACGCACACACCAGTCAAGCCTCCTCTTTCCCTTCCCCATGCCTGCTCATTAACAAAGGAAAAGGCGGCCCTTCCCCAACGCTAAATATTCCACTTCGTGGACAGGAGAAGTGATCAGAGCACATTTGCCAGTGGCGCCAGGGACTTGTCTTTCGAGATTTAAATTATCAGCAACAATTTGTTCCTCAACCACAATACCCTTAATGAGTCACTCTTTCAAAAGCCATTCTGCACTGTACACATAAACTGCTCTGGTTAAATGGCAAAAATTGTTAATATAGCACCTAAAATTAAGATATGTAAAGGAAGGGGGTGGGTTGGGAGGGGTGGGTGAGAAAGTTGAAAGGGGTGACATTGATCAAGAAGCACTATATTCAGAAACTGCTTTGGCGAATGGCAGCTCCTTGGTATAACTACTTGAAGATACTAAGACTATTCAGAAATAAAAATAAGACACCAAAAAAAAAAGCCATGCTAAACTCTGGATGAATTAGAAGTGGCCATGAAGTGGACACTTTTGCCAAAGATAACCAAAGAGAAGGAAGTAGGCTGGGAGAGAATGTAAGAGCACAGAAATAGAGAGCCGAAGATGGAGATGATCATAGTCATACAGCCTCCGTTAAGAGATTTCTTAATTCTTCTTCTGGATTAATATAGATTTACTCATTGTCACAAATGAAACCAACTCAAACACTCATGCTGTCTATTTAACCTATGTAAAAACCAAATGTTTCCACTACTCTTATATTGCATCTTCCGCAGAACATCCTTGGGCCATTTTAAAACAAGGTGAACTTTTCAGTATTATGGTCTGAAATGATTTATTAAACTCCTCTTATTCCCCCAAGGAATATTAATAGTAAGGGGGGAAGCCTATGTTTTTTTTAAATCAAAGGGTAAAACAAAACCCAGGTGCTCTATTAAAAGCTGTACTAATGGAGTCTCTCTCTCTCTGTTTCTCAGTTTCCAGAAACTATGTCAACAAACACAGATGCTTCTTTGTAGGAAAAGTTCTAGAATCATCGACATAAAGACAACAGGTTTCCAAATGCAATCATTATTTGGCGCCACCTCCTAGATCATTTCCTTGCTACAGATCACTATTTTATTATTGAAAATAAGATGTATCCGTTCAATCAAAGCTTTTCCTCTTCCCATACGGGGTCCCCCTACCGGGGGCTGCTTAGCTATGATCTCCGAAGAAGGTGAGGAAATGGACTTTATAGAAACATTTAAAACAAAAAATCGCCTTCTCCACAATAATGTATGATGGTAAAAGCAGGAAGATAAAGGAAGCAAAGGAAAAAGAAATGCAGGCACAAGGAAGCATACCACCCACTCCCTTTGAACTTCCTGTCAATTGTTTTAAACCCCTCTATTTCTAAATTTGATTTCTATTGCAATGGGCCTTCAATAGAGAGAAGGGGGGGGGGAAGGGGGAAGTCAAAGGTTGCAATGAAGGCAGATGAGGCAATGGATGAAGTCATCATGCCCAGAAAATCCCATGAACCTCTGCCTGTGCCTGAACTCACAGAGCAAGGCTTCTTCCAACTCACAGGCCAGGGCTCTCCTATGAAAGGAAACCCTCCCGGGCGCTGCCTCCTTTCATGGACTACTTACGCTCTTGATGTCAGCCCCTCGCAAGGTGATGTGTGTCTGCCTCCAGCCATGGCCTCCGTTTCTTCCCCACAAGGCTGCCCCGTGAGCACCGTGTTTTCTCACAAACACCTGCAGTGTGCCGGAATGCAGCCCAGTCACCTTGTGCCTGAACGACAGGCACAGGTCCCCTGAATGCAGGAGGTGGCCCAGAGGTAGTACCAAGCGAGCGGCTTTTCCCCCTGGGGCTTTGGCTGCAGATACTGTCAGATACTGTCCACCTGCAATGGGAAAAGCAGGGTGTGCGTGTGTGCGCGTGCGCATGCCAAGATCCCTTTCCTCACACAAACAGCATGGGCAGAACTTTTTTTTT
>NW_012267286.1:8466992-8473598 GCF_000151885.1 Dipodomys ordii
GGGAGAGAGAGAGAGAGAGACACACACACACACACACACACACACACACACACACACGGCTAATTTAAGCTGCTTCTTCTGAAGGGAAAGTTAGAAAGCTAGCAGAAGTATTCTGAAATGTAATCCAAGTACAAATGACAGTCCCTCCAGGCAGTTGTTTTTTTTGTCTTTTGTTTTGTTTTTTTAAAAAAATCTCAGCCAACTCAAAACACATTATGTTTCACCCCGGATCTGTCCACAGGAAAAATGTGGTCAGGATTCTAAGCATATCTACCTGCTTTTGTAGAAATCTCATGTACTTTTCAGTTAAAAGACAAACCATCTCTCTCTTTTTTTTTTTGATTGTGTGTGTGTGTGCACATGCACACATACACTCACACACTGGTACTGAGATTTGAACACAGGACCTTAGACCTGTCCCTGGGCTTTCTTGTTTAAGGCTAGCTCTCTACCACTTGAGCCTAATCTACATTTCTGGCTTTTTGCTTGTCAATTGGAAATTAAGAGTTTCACAGACTTTTCTGTGCAAGCCAGCTTTGAACCATGATTCTCAGATCTCATGTTTCTGAGAATCTAGGATTACAGGTGTGAATCACCAGCAGCCTAGCCTACCTCCTTTTTCTTCTTCTTCTTTTTTGCTGGTCTTCGGGCTTGAACTCAGGGTCTGGCCTCTGTCCCTAAGCCTCTTTGTGTTCAAGGCTAGCACTCTACCACCTGAGCCATAGCACCACTTTTGGCTTTTTCGGAGTAGTTTATTGGAGATTAGAGTCTCAGGGACTTTTCTGCCAAGGCTGGCTTCAAACCATGATCCTCGGATCTCAGTCTCCTGGGTAGCTAGGATTACAGGCGTGAGCCACCAGTGCCTGGCTCTCATCTCCTTTCTTAATGCTTCATTTATACAAGACCTCATAAGGTTCGGGATGTCTTTTTGTTCATATGTGTTCAAGAGAACACCAAGTCACCTTTAGGTAATTACCATGTGCCACTGTAGGGAGCAACCTTATAGAACCAACCTGACCTAGCACATAGTAGGTATTCAAGGTCATTGTTACAGCAATGCTATTCCAAGAATATGTCCCCAAAAGAAAGAAAAGATCATCTTTTCTTCCCCCCCTTTCCCTCCTCCCATGACCCTTTTTCTCCCACACATGGATCCAAAACTACTCTAGGCCAAGATATTTACATGAAGTTTAAATGTCTACCTATAACTCAGGTTTTGACTCATCACAAGGACTCAGGTTAAGACAAAGATATAAGATTAGCAATGAACCTGCACGTTCTAAGAAAATAAGGATTATCTTAAGTCCCTATGGAATGTATACTAATATCATTTTGCGAGACACTGCACGCAAACAAAACCACCCAACAAGCCACCGTATCCTGAGAAAGATCCCAATAATCCTTTGTAAAACTCTGAAAGTTAGGTGGTGATGATGGGACTGTAAATGCTCCACTGATCTGCACCAGGGGGTCTTTCTGTCACCAGGAAGAATTATTCTCTGTGTTAGCAAAGAAAGTGTTACAAACTTGGAATAGTAGCTAAAAGGAAAGCATCCCAAATAACCTATTAAATTAAAATTTCACTTCTGATGCCAAAATGCTGGCTTAAATGTCAAATTTTATTCAACATTTTTTAAACAGTTAAAAGAATCACATCTAAAGCATAGGGGGAGTAGGTACAAGTACCAGGAAGTGGGAAACAAGAATCAAAATGCAACATGAAATCTTATCTGAAAAAATGAAAGTAATAAGGGGTGTGATTCAAGTGGTAAAAGCCCAGAGTTCAAATCCCCACCTCACCCCCCCTAAGAAATTTCTCAGATAAAGTGAATCCTAATGCTGAACCCAAAGGTAATTTTCCTACATAAATGCATGTATATATGTAAATATGCATTTCTGAGTGTGCAGTAGTCCTGGAGATTGTACTCAAGGCCTTTTGTTTGCTAGTCTTGGTCTTGTCATGGCTGGCCATTTCCTACCAACCACCTCTTGCATTGCTGGAACAACAGGTCTGTGTTACCGTACTTGGCTTATTTCTGGCTGATATCTTGATAACTTTTTGCCCAGGGTTTCTTGAAACTCAGTATTTCCCATCTCTGCTGCTTGAATAGCTGGAATTACAAACTTGTGCCACCAGACCTGGCCGAGTATGAATTTTTTTTTAAAAAAAGAACTACTATGTTTACAATGTTGTGGCTTGCTTTTTTTCATTAAATATAATCATAAGTATTTCTTTATGTCAGGAAATAATGGTACTTTGCATAGTTCTAAGAAAGCCATTAGTTATTTAGCCAATTTCTTATTGGAGAATATTTAAGTTTCTAAATTTTCACTTTTTAAAAATGAAAAAAAGCTATCAAAGACAAAAAAATTTAAATAATTGCAATACACCAAAGCAGATTTTTTTACACAAATGAATTTTATAAACTCAATACTAAAAACAAAAGAAAAAGGGGTTCACAAACAATGGTTTTTTAAATATATGAAGTTATGGCCATTGGACAAAAGGCATACAAATTAAAATTCACACTAGATGTCTTTTTACCTCTTAGCTTCCTATTTACCTCTAAGTTTTATGTTTGTGTTGGTACGGTTCTGAAATTTTGTTGATGGGAGTAGAAGCTGCTACAACCCTATCAAAATTCAAAGTGAAAAGTCCTTTGGTCTCAGCAATTCTGCATCTAGGAATCGATTCTACAGATACTCAACAGCCATGCACCAATATTGGCATAGGGCTACTCTCTGCAGCGTTCTCGGTGCCTCAGTGGATGGCTAGTTAGATTCCCTGTGGCATTCAACGAGTTAAGGAAGTACAGCCATTGCTGGAATGAAGGTGCTCTGTATACACTGATCAGAACTGCATGGCAATGGCTGACAGCAAGGGACTGGAAAATCTTTGAAATATGTAAGTTTAGCAAATGCCATTGATTATTCCAATTCAAGTCATTTGCTTAAACTCAAAGCTAATAAATTGTGGTGCTGTTTCAACTCAGGCATTCTGGTTTCAAAATATAGGTCTTCTCGTTAACTCTTAAGACCATATCGTTAGTTCAAACAAACAAGGGGGAAAAATTACTTGAAGATAATGAAAAAAATTTTAAGTTTTCTGATCAACCAACCCTTATCTGATATTGAAACCCTTCACCAACATCTTGCCATAGGCCACCCAGTCAAGTGCTTCTACTAACAGAAAGCTCATACCTACCATATCAGCCTGTCCTATTTTTAATCAATAACCATCTCCCCAGTTGTCACCCACTGACTCTAATTCTCATCCTTGTGTGATCATAGTGAGCACTCTAACCCTGGGTCAATTATTTGCAAAGCAGCTCAACTCTATTATTTTTTTTCTAGGTTAAACATTCAGATTTTCTGGCTTGTTTCTCACTCTGTGATATCTCCCTATGCAAATCATTCTCTTTTGAATGATGTACAATTAATTCTATTTTTTTTAAGATTCAGATCAGAAAGAATCCCCCAAAGTGGATTAAGCACTTAACCATTTCCATTCTGGAAAAGTACCGTTTTTCAAACTTAGTGCTTAGTCAGCTCTCCTTCACACAGCTCTGAGGTTGGTTTCTGGACTATGAATTGTCACCCTCATTAGATTTTATTCTTCACTGTGGCCTATTAATCTCATCTTTTGGATTGTGGTTATGTCAGCACACACAATCACCTTCCTTTCTAGCTCGGAGTGGGCCCCAGTGAGGTCAATTTATCTTCACTACCTAAGTTCAATAACTAGTTTATCCAGTAAGAACTTGGACCCACCCTTGAAAAGCCAAAGCAACTTCCAAGGGCCAGAACCCATCATAAGGTGTCATCCCAACACCCAGGCACCGGCTACTGCCTTTCAATTGCCTCTCTACTAACACGATGCCATGATCCTTTCACAGTATTTTTTTTCATTAACTCTTCTGATTTCCAAATCAATTCTCATTTTTATAGCAGAGGGCAAGGGAAATTTGGTTCAAAAAAAACTTAAACATTTACGAACAATAAAGGATACTCCAAATACTACATTCATTCTAAAATACAGTGTTTATCTTCTTAAAAGAATCACTCTATTTTACAAAGACCATCTACAAACATGAACTGTCTACATGGAACTTCAAAGAATTCTACTGAGTTTTGCATAAGTTACTCATTCAGAAGAGTTATTCATTATTGCCATGACTATTTTTCATGGTCTTATCAACCATGACAACCCAGGATCCTTCTTGAAGCAAACTATTCCAGAGCAGTAGACCTGGTATTCTTAATTAGAACCGGCATGACACCGCATGCTTGGGACCATCTGAACAGTGATACAGATGTTTGGGCCCTGAGCTGCCCAGGAAACCACATGGGAAGTGTGAAAAGAGGCCTGGATATATTTTTGGAAGACTTAAGATGCAACATTAAATTTCACCATGCTTCAGTTCTAGGGCCTTAGGAAACTCTCTGGGCATCAACCTTTCCTTTGTCCTGCTCAAAGTTAACCTTGAGTGAAAATAACTCAAGAGAATAAATGGCCGTGTACTAGAGGAGATGTTATGTGATATCTGAAAACCCATTAGAATGTATTGAATATTCATTTTTTAAGTTTACCTCAAATTTTTATCTTAAAATGCCTATCATGATTCAGAATTCAATCTTAACGTATCTAATAAATACAGCTGGGAGTAAGTATTTAATACCCTGCTACTCAATATGTGCAGAGGACCAGTACCATAAGTTTCCCTAGGAAGCCTATTAGCAATGCATCAAAATCTGCATTTTAAACAAGGCCCCAGATGATCTATGTGCCTGTAAAAGTCTGGAGAATAACTGCTTTAATAAATCATAAGCTTCCTGAAATTAATTTCCATGTTTTGTTGCTGTTGTTGGTTTTGGTGGGCCTTGAACTCAGGACCTGGGAGCTCTCCCTGAGTTCTTCTGTTCAAGGCTAGTGCTCTATCACTTTGAGCCACAGAATCACCTGGCTTTCTGTTAATTGGAGATAAGAGTCTTACAGACTTTCCTGCCTGGGCTGGCTTCAAACCACAATCCTTAGACCTCAGCCTCCTGAGTAACCAGTATTATAGACATGAGCCAGCAGCACCCAGCTCCACGTGTTCTGTGCTTTCTCTAAATAGCTGGCATAGTATTTAAGAAAATGGGCTTCTAAAGTGAACAAAATATTTCTTGTTTATATTTGGTATCTTTTATTCCTAGAATCTCAAGTCAGGAAAACAAAAAAGGAAAAGAGAAACTAAATTCTTCACCTTTCTTCTATTAAATTTACTCACTCAGAAAATATTTAATTACTGAGGGGAGGGAAGAAACAACATGTAACTTTGCTTCCTAAAGCTAGACAAAACAGAAGTACAATTGAAGTGTCTATTAATTTTCCAAGAGTCTATGTCTAAACGTGCCTTTCTGATAACTTTCTGCTATGGAATAGTTGGTGGCAATTTATAACTGCTTCTCTAACATCTAACAGAGATATAGACACAATTTTATAGAAGTCTCCATTGTCTCTGTCTTCTACAGATCAAATCTTTGTTTTAAAAATTAAAAGGGCATAAATGAGACAGCCAGAAGGGATGATTAGCATGGCTGATTTATGACTATGTTACAAATGCTTTATTTCTGGGAATGAGATATTACAAATGCCTTAAAAATTGTTTGCTAAAATGGGTCTAAATGTTTAATTTACCAAGAGTTTTGAGACAAATAACCTAGCTTTCAGACTACGTACTGTATCCCATAATATAATTCTGGGAGACTGATTAATCAACCTGGTTCACTAATTGAAAGATGATAGTCTAGAAATACTGAGCATGATGTATTTGTAAACCACCTTTATTAAATAAACATTGAGGCACATCACAATATATTTGATTAGAAGACAGGATCAAACTGAATGCGTACTAGAAAGAGTTCAATGAGATGGGTTTTACCTGCTGGGTCTCTGATCGGTTCCCAGTGTAAGTCACTGTCTTTTTCCCTGATCCATCCACAAAGTCCATGGTCAAAATTACAGCTGTGTACCAGAACACCTACAGGAAACAACCAGAACAGATGAGTAGCTATACACACTCAACAAATCACAACAAGTGATTGTGATCTAGGACTATCTGTATAGCAAGTGTTCTCTCCTGTCCACACTTAATAACCCAGGCTTTTGATCCATGAGATCAAAAGGAAATTACATGAATCATTTCCCAGCACCATTGTGCATGCCTGGCTCAGCTGCAAAAATAGAACATGCAAGTGTTGCCAAATCATGGCCTTGTGACATTACCACTTAGAAAATATGATTTCCTTCTCACCATTCAAATATTACTTTATTATATCTTAAATGGGGATGACTCATGGTTCTCTTTGCTTAATTTAACCAAGTTGTGAAAAATAAATAGAAGACAATATATAATCTTCCAGCATAGACCAAACGAGGAGCAACATCCGTCATTTCCATGAAATGGATGGAACAGAACATTAGGATAGTTCCTACCTGGGTCATCCTTCGCCTCATCATCCGCACTGATTCCTCTTTCTATCTCAAATATTTCAAACAAGTCATTCGACGGCTGTCGAGGAACTACAAAAGAGAGGTGTTTTTTATTCTTTTTTTTTTTTTTT
>NW_012267286.1:8473783-8522133 GCF_000151885.1 Dipodomys ordii
GTAGCTAGGATTACAGGCGTGAGCCACCAGCGCCCGGCTGTGTTTTTTATTCTTATATTTTAAAAAATAAAATCAGGTATGGAGAATTCAGCATTATCTTTAATAAGAGGCCGGTGGGGGGGGGAAGACCTAGATATTATATCACAAATAAAGAGGTATGAAATAATTTAATGTTATAACATCTGGGTACAATTTGGACCTATCATGTACAAAAGAGTCTAACAATTCAACATAAAATTTAAATAAATCTATCTGAAAAATAAATTGTAAAAGATTTCTTCCAAAGAACAATTTCTCTCTGAATTCATCTTGATGGAAAATGTAAATTAAGATTTTTTTTTGCTAAAACTAAGGTTTTTTTTTTAGCTAATTGCTAATTTGCTAAAGTGAAAGGTTGTGTTTTCTAAACACAGCATCTACTTCTTCCCAAAGGACTCTTGCCCATTGTTGAGCACTAACACATGTGTATTATAGCCTTCATCTCTTAAGCAGGTCCCTGGCTCCTTTAAGATCAAACGCGAACTTCTTGCTGCAGGATTTACAACCCATCCCATCAAAACACACACTGCTATCCAAACATGCCATTCATTTTCATGTCTGTGACCCCAGTGCTCTCTCCTGCTAATTAACCTGCCAAACTTCCCCTTTTTTTTCAAGGCCTAACGTAAATAGCATTGATTCCCTGCAAACTCTCATGCCCTAGGAAGAAGTAAATTCTTTCTCCTTGTCCACCAACAGCTCTGTGTACACACCTCTCTTGCACGATTGCACGAAACTATATTTACACACACACACACATACATATATATGCCTGTCCCCTGGGCTAGTTTCTGAGTTTCTAGAGGGAATGGATCACATCTTATTCATGAGGCATTTCCAGGGCTTGACCTGGTGACAGGCACTAAGTAAGTGTTTACGGAGTGAAGGCAAAGATCCTGTCAGAAACCCCTGTTCTTTGTCATCACACTCCCTTAAACAACACAAGTGGGATAGAGCTTAAGAATCCACTTAACAATAATTGGCTCATTTAAATCACATATTTATTCATTCATCCGATGTATTCAGAGCAAATGCTGATGCCTGCGGTGGGTACTTGGGGGATGGGGTAAGCAGAGCCAGCAAGACCAACGGGACATGGGTCAGGGGCGGCTTGACTTGTGGTAGGAGCAGCAGACATTAAATGTGGAGAAAGTGAATACTACCATCCTGAATTTTGAGAAGGGCCAGGAAGGAGACAAATGCCAAAGGATGGCCTAGAGCACTGGTTGAAAAGCAGGGGAATCTGTTGAGAATGTTCGGGGTAGTGAGGGACATTCTTGGCCACAGGCCAAGGAACACTCCCTTTTCTTTGCCAGACCTTAAATTAATTAGCTCTATTTTTATAAGGCAGGGAGTCAAAGATATAGAACGCCATGAAACCCACCGTCACTCAAAGGGTTCTTTTCTCCATGTTCCTATTATTTTTAGCAAGAAGGGTTGTTGTTGTTTTGTAAGTTGACAATCCCATATTTGCACTTAGTGTTTTTAGCTTACCACTTCTGGTATATTGTTTTTTCCTTTTTATTTCAAAAGTTAAAATGGTGATGCTTCCTCCCTTTTACAACACATAGTCACAAAATATATTGTCACAAATACATAGTTGTAAAAATACATTGCTAGAAGAAGAATGGAGAAAAAAGAGAGATACTAGGATATAAGGCAGACAAGCTCTAGGAACACACCTCTTCTAGTACTCAATGTACCACCAATGGCTAACCAACATGACACCCAATTACAGCTTTCCTTCCTTAACTTGGAGACTCTGAGAGGGAGAATATGTCTATATTTATGAGGAATATTACAAAATTGTGGGGAAGTATGCATCATTTCTCATGACGTACAAAAACGTAAAAAAACATGAGAAAAAACATGCTTTTGTTCTCTTCTCCAGTAACATACAAATCATCTCTGAATATTAACAGCACAATTGTGGCAGTACATATTCTAAGGGCAGCATGACAGTTTTCTAAGCCTTTTTCTTCCCAGATGAAAGAAAGTTAAGTGACAAATAAGTGTGTGTGTGTGTGTGTGTGTGTGTGTGTGTGTGTGTGTGTGTGTTTGTGTTTTGCTGGGAATTAAACTCAAGGCCTATGTACAACAGCCAAGTGCATAAATCTACCTAACACTGAGGTATGTCTCCCACTGAGGTATGTCTTAACCCCAAATGATCTTCGTATGGATGAGAGGACCGCATGGCACCAAGGTGTCCAGGCACCAGGGCTTATTCTATCAGGGGTGACCAACGAGGCTCTATGCTGAGCGAGGGAAGAATCGGAGGTTTCTGAGCAGAAACGATAGTACTGAGATCAACTAAAAGGGAGGCTTCAGGTAGCTAGTGTTGAGAAAGTGCTCTGGGCATTTACAGAAGGTGTTGATCCTGGCTGGAGGATGCTGAGATGGACAGAAAGGACCAGAGGATAAGGTAGAGAAGACGGGGGAGGCTGAGACTAGACTTCTCAAAAAGAACAAACTGAAAATATCCCCATGTAGAAACATACAAAGCACCAAATGCTTTGTAAAAAATATAAAGCTAAAAAAAAAAAAAACCTAGTTTCCAACAGCTACTTAATTTGACAGTGGCTGGTCATGAATACATTTACTACCATTCACTGGGACACAATCTAAGGAATTTAAAGACCTGTTCATTATCTGTTACTTTGGGCACTGGTTTATTGGAGATAAGTCTCACGGATTTTCTTGCCCAGACTGGCTTTGAACCTTGATCCTCAGATCTCAGCCTCCGAGTAGCTTGGATTACAGGTGAGAGCCACCGGTGCCCAACTGGGCTGTTTCTTTCTTTGTGGCTGCTGTCTTCCTCTGGGCCCTGCTTGCTTTAAGAGCTGCATACTCCTATTTAGTCATGCAAGTACCTGAGAGGTGTAATAGACGTGGATACTTTTTGGTGGATGTAACACTGACCAATAGAAAAATGTTGAAGAAAATTTTATAGCAACATGTGTGTATGTTTGTGCACAAATGCATGCACATGCATATATGCATACTACATGCCAGTATTGGGGGCTTGAAATCTTTAGACTTTTTTTTCAAGGCTGGTACTTACCACTTGAGCCACTTCCAGCTTTTTGCTAGTTAATTAGAGGTAAGAGTCTCGAACTACCATCCTCGTGTCTCAGCCTCCTAAGTAGCTAGGATTACAAGTATGAGCCACTGACGTCTATCTTCATTCTTTATTTTGTTCATTTTAATGCTAAATGCCCCGTGAGACCCACTTTCCTCTTCTTCTTATGTTGCAGAAGAACGATAATTTTCACATGCATACCTGATCTTGTCACTCTGCTGTTAAAGCCCTCAGAGGTTTCCTGTTTCTGTTTCTGAGAGGATAAAGTACAACACATCAACAGGTCTGCATGCGTCTCCAGTTTCATTTGGTGCACTTCTCATCCACTGCTGCTTCTTCTGTTAAGTTCTGCAGTGACACTGATGGTTGTCTATTCATTCTCCTGGGCCCTAGCTCACAGTAACTCATCTTTGATGTGTCGGTATAAGCAATAGTTTTCACAGATTTTTCAACATTCATCCTCCCTGGACTAGCTGAACCAGTCCTCTACTCCCCACCCCCATATCTGAATAATCTTATACTACTTCTTCAAGGCATCCACTATCTGAGGGAATTGGAAAGTCTGCCTCTAGAATGTATGTAGATTCCATGACGTGAACAGTATATTCATTGTTTTACAACAAGCTCTTTTTTGGGGAGGGGGAAGTCTGGTCGTGGGGCCTGAACTCTGGGCCTGGGCGCTGTCCCTCAGCTCTTCAGCTCAAGGCTAGCGCTCTACCACTTGAGCCACAGCACACTTCCAGCTTTTTTCTTTTTGCTTATGTGGTGCTGAGGAATCGAACCCAGGGCCTCATGCATGCAAGGCAAGCGTTCTACCACTGAGCCACCTTCACAGCCCTTACAACAAGCTCTTGAACTTGTACTTTACCCTAGTTGTTGCTGTTTTTTTTATTTAGTTACTGTTATTGTCAAAGTGATGTACAGAGGGGTTATAGTTATCTAAGTCAACTAATAAGTTGCTGCTGTTTTTGCTGATTATACAAGTGGATAAAATAGAAGGAAGGAAGTATGGGACTTGGGTCGTTAGCATTGCATTTCTCCTCTGTGTGTGTGTGTGTGTGTGTGTGTGTGTGTGTGTGTGTTCATGTGTGTGTGCATGTGTGTGATTGTGCCTTGAACTCTGGGCTTGGGCACTGTCCCTTAGCTTATTTGCTCAATGTTATTATTCTACCACTTCAAGCCTTTTGGTGGTTAATTGGTGGAAAGTGTCTCATAGTCTTTCCTGCATGGGTTGGTTTCAAACCTCAACCCTCAACTCTCAGCCTCCTGAGTAGCTGGGGTTACAAGTATGAGCCACAAACATCCAGCTGCTCTTATTCTTCTTTGAATCTCTAAAATTAGACCTTCTGAATCCTATCAACAATCCAGCTATAAAAATATCAAATACACTTTAATGTGCATATTGTACATTTAAAGTGAATATTAGCCAAAAATGTGCAGCATAGAATAACTAGAGAAATTGTGTAGCACTGTCTATCTCAATGTATTGTCTTTTCCTTTCTGATTTTGGTACTAGAGATTGAATCTAGTGCCTCATGCTTGCTAGGTAAGTGCCACACCCCTCAGTTCTTTGCTTGGATTTTACTCTTAGATATGATCTCACTAACTGTGCCTAGGCTGGTCCCAAACTCCAACCCTCCTGCCTCCACTTCCTGAGTAGCTGTGATTACAGGTTGTGGGATCATGCCCAGAATCCTTGTTGTATTTCTGTTTTCCAGCAAGATATCATTAATTAGTTAAGTAATCTGTCAAGGTAAAAGATTTCAGCACACAAAATTGTAAAAAGTAATAGATTTTAAGAAAAGTAATAGCCGGCACCAGTGGCTCATTCCTATAATCCTAGCTACTCAGGATGCTGAGATCTGAGGATCATGGTTCAAAGCCAGCCCAGGCAGGAAAGTCCATGAGACTCTTATCTCCAATTAAAACCTGAAGTGGCGCTGCAGCTCAAGTGGTAGAGCACTTGTCTTGAGCTGAAGAGTCAGGGACAGCGCCAAGGCCCAGAGTTCAAGCCCCATGACCGACCAAAAGAAAGAAAGAAAGAAAGAAACAGCACGTCTTAGAAGAACTTCGTATTAAATATATTTCTCCAAGAAATATAATATTAATATATAATCTATGTTCACAAAAGAGTTTTTTCAAATGCCCAATTGTCTATTTTTATCCAGAAGACTTTAAAAGTAAGCACAGAACAGAGAAGTAATATAAATATTACCATATATACTTGCCACTACCAAAATGCTTGCAAGAGCAATGATAGCAAACTGTAAGCATTATTTATTAAAGGTAGCTTTGCAAATTCAGTTACTGTTCTAAAGTAGTTCCTATGACATTATCCAGACTAATTCTGGCATTTGCTGTTGGAATAAAAGGTTACAGATACCACTTTCCTAAATACCTTCTAGACTTACAAAAAGAGAAAGGTCCATATGGAATTATCTTTATATTTGAATGGCTCTTTCAGATGAAAACAAAAAAAAACACCTAGAGATTTTTAAGACCACAGACTGGAGGATAGAGATGAATGATGGGTTTTATGAGACAGCATTTCCCTTCTTCCCTCCCTCCCCTTTCTCTCCTTTCAGATTTAGAACTTTTGCCGAAGAAAATAGAAAGACTAGAAATGAGCTTCTGTGATTTTTTTTAACCACATTAGAGGAAATTCTTAGCCATGTGTTGATTACTAGCAATAAGGTTCTCTGAACCCCACAGGAATAAGATCTTGTTATCATTATTTCCATCCCATAGAAAGGATCTACAGAGTTCAAAAGAGTCCTTGCCTGGGAGTGGTGACAACTGGAAAAAGAATCAAATCTCTGATGAAAGATGGAACGCAGACACAGTTACGCAGTCACAAGCCTGACCTTCGTGACACAACTCTTGCTCCTTTATGTACTGTATATGTCGTCCATAAATTCTCAGAACAACCCCATGGCACTGCCTAGCAAATGTCCAGGAGAACAGGATATATAAATGATGCGTCTTCTCTAAGCATGACCAGAGGACCAGACTGTAACACAACTTCTCTGGTTCAAGAGGACATCCAACAGCCTTTTCTCTCTTTCCCAGTTCAAAACCAAAGGGAACCATGAGGGTTCGCTGTGCTGCTAGGACTAAGTGGATACCTGCACACAGGTGTCATATCAACACTGTAAGGCTCTTGGACTGAGTACGGCACTAACTCCTTGGTGGGTTAGAAAGAGGCGTGGAAGCAATGTGGATATCAAAACATTCACTAAAAGAATATTTAATGAAGAGGGTCTGATTAATCTGATATTCATCAGACCCTCTTCATCATATTTGTCATCTGAACAGATTCATTTCTGAGAAGGCAATTGTCATTATTTTCCCAGAAAACAAGCTGAGGTGATAGTGTCTCTATTTTAACATCACACCTGCTTAATGTGGTGCTAGAAACATCTAAATGAAACACAGTGTTCCAATTACTTGGTAATAAGCAAGGGACATACAAAGTAGTACATTTTCATATTTATTTTTTCTATTCATTTAATAGCTCATTCTTGCAAATCAATTTGTCTCCAAAAGATGTTTATCCAAAAATAGTATTAAAGTGATAATGAGCCATAATAAAAAGCATCAGAAAATAAAAGGATGCTTAAGGGCTTGGAGTGTGACTCATGTGGTAAGAGTGCCTTCCTAGCAAACATGAGCCCTAAGTTCGAATCCCAGTACTTCCAAAATACATATACATATATACGGACCTTCAGATTACAACCCAAAGTTATTCTGAATGAGGAAATGCTATCCTTGCTATACAAATGACTTCAGCTTTACTAGTTCAACAGGAAATAAATATTAAATCATGCATCAAGGTAAGAATTTCACATGTACCTTTCCATCTAATTCATACAGCTATCCACTGAGGTGTATACCATCATGATTCAGGATTTGCAAATGAAGAAACCAAACGCAATACTTTATAGCCAAATAAAGGTTCAACTTAAATCTGTATATTTGCTGGACAGAAATGTGTTTTTTTCTTTATCAGCCATTATAGGATACAATGAAAACATAAATCAATACAAATTTTGAAAACTTCCAGAATTCACCGCACCAGATCCTGACCTAGAAGCAGTAACAATTCACTCCTTCAAAACACTTGCAGAAATGTAATCTTCACGGAGATGTCAGGCATCTCCTCAGGGTCTCTGTGGGCCTTGCTGTTTACAAGAGAACAAACTGGTTTGAAGACCTTTTCACCTCTTAGAAGAAACAATCTTTTCACTCATCACCACTGAGAATCAGAAATAAGAGACCACAGTATTTCCACAACTAAAAACAATGGAAACAAACTAGCTAGAGACTACAAACTCTGTAGAAGGGAAGAGGGGAAACAATTTCATTGATCATGCAGCAAAGTACAAATCAGTAAAAAGGAAACTTTTTTCCTTCTTATTGATTGGTTCTTGGAATTTCAATGCATTCTCATGTTCTGCAATAATATAGCAACTGAGACTGGTGACACATTTCTTCTATTTTGTATGATTCAGATGAACATATGCATAGGCACATTGTTGTATTTTACATCTACCTAATGCTGGCCTTTTTAACTTCTTTTCTTAAAATGTCTTTAAGTCTTTTCTCAAAGGACAACACAAATGATAGAGAAAAACTCTATTTAATAGGCCTTTCTACTGAAAAACATCTTTCCTCTTTACAGGAGCCTGTTAAATTATAGACATAATTCTAAAAACTTACAAAGCAAAGACAGCCAAATTCTTTTCTGAGATTTGAGAGTTGTGAAGGGTACCTTAAGAAGTCATCTGAAAAAAAATCCTCAATGAATAAAAAAGTTGAGGTGAAATATCGTTAGGTTCTTTTTTCTGTTCACTGTGAATACAGACTAGTCATGTTTTTCTGGATTAAAAGCCCTTCCCTTATTCAGAATGCATGCTATAACCACAAGATGACAAGTTAAGAAGTGTCCAGAATAGTTCCTTGTGTGCTCAACTTAATGAGCAGCTATGGCTGAAGATGAAGTGAGAGTGGAATTTCACTTCTGGCAGGCATGTCTAAAGGCAGCACCACTATCTGTGGCATGCAACAGCCTTGGCACAGGACCAAGCTAATCCTCTCCCAGGCATGTCTTTAAGATCACACTCTCTTACAACGAGTGCCCTTAAGAATCACTGGAACTCTGCATCTGCCTAAATGTATCCTTCTAACTTACCATTATGTGGAATTCACTTATGTGTAGCTATGGATAGGAATAATGGAGAGGCTTTTAAAGACTAATATTTAACCAAATGATAAATGTATTTTTATGTTAGAACACCTTTTTACATTAAATTGCCAAATAATCTAAAAATTATATTGATTCCCAGAAATGTACATGACCACAACAGAATTAGAGACTCTTTCATCTCTATTTAAACAGACCAAAGCCTAAAAGGGAGAAAAAATATGGGTTTTATACATGCGAACGGCAGCTTCTATTTTTCTTTTTTTAAAGAATTAAAACATCAGTATTCTATAAAATATGAAAGGCACAAAATTTGATTCCACCATGGAAGGTCTGGGTAAAGACCAAGAAAAAACTGATATTATGTAAAAAAAGAAGAGGGAGGGAGAGAAGTAAATATAAATACAAGTTAACAAAAATGAACAAAGGAATACAGAACAAAGGAATACATACCGGAACCAAACAGTGGATGAAAACCACAAATTTTGTCTCTATAACTTCTCTTCTCATTGAGAATGTGGCCTCTAGCATGACCTCCTTGGTGCCACCTCCCTTTTAAATGTGGGAGTCTTGGATATAAAGTAGCTCCAATCTAGAGCTAATCACAAGTGGCAGTGAATACAGTGGGAGCTGTCCCCCCTCTTTTATCTCTCCAGGATGTGAACCTCTAAGCCTATGCAAAAATGCTTCCTTCTTCCGGGCCTTTCTTGTGCTAGCTTCATTAACAAGGCCTCCTTTACCTCAACCCCCTTTTCTCCTATCAGGAAGTCTCCCTTCCCCTGAATAATCCATACCCAAAAGCTGACTGGATATTCCTTCTCTCCCCTCCCATAATGTCCTACAGGAATCTCATTCGTGAACAAAGTACCAGGTATTTCCTCGGTGATTATTTTTCTCACTGCACTATAAGTTTTTCTGTTTTATCTTTTCAAGTCCAATGCCTACTTTAAGATGTGGCACTCTAGTGGACAGTGGAAAATGTTCACTGATGCTGGGTCTGGTGGCTCATTATCTGTAATCCTAGCTCTTCAGAAGGTAGAGCTCAAGAGGACTGCAGTTCAAGGTCATCCCAGGCATAAATGTGAGGCCTGATTTTAAAAATAACCAAAGGGGAGGAGCAGAGGGGAGGAGAGGAGAGGGGAGGGAGGGAACTGGGTTGTGGCTAAAGTGGTATTTGCCTGACAAACAGGCAGTTCAGAGCCCAGTGCTACCAAAAAATGTCCACTGAATGAACATTGGATTAAAAGTTACACTAGCCGCTAGTAGCTCACACTTGGCATCCCAGCTACTCAGGTGGCCAAGATCTGAGGATTTGAGGATGGTTTGAAGGCAGTAAAGTCCATGAGACTCTTATCTCCAATTAGCAACCCATTTTTTAGTAGTCATAAGTAGAACTGTGGCACAGCACTAGTGTTTAGCACAAAAGTTCAGAGACAGTGTCCAAGCAATGAGTTCACGCCCCCAGGATAAGCACACGCACACAAAAGAGTTAAATAGTAAGTTTCTCATCGCTTAAGAATTTTCAATACATCTACCTCTGTTAGAATAATTCCCATATTGGACTACCCTATGATGATATCTATTAGTCTATCCTTCCTTTCTTCCTTCCCTCCTTCCCCTCTCTTCCTTTCTTCTTTCCTCCCTTCCTTCCTCTTTCTCCCTTCTTTCTCTCTCTTTTTCTCGCTTTCCTTCCTTCCTTTTCTCTTCTTCGTTTCCTTGTGTGTGTGTGTACACACATATGTGCCCATGCACTAGGGCTTGAACTCAGAGACTCATACTCTCATTTGCCTTTTTTGCCCAAAGATGGTACTTGAGCCACATTTCCACTTCCCAGTCTTTCCATTTCTATACACAGTCCTTCCTACTTCCTCAGTTCCGTCGTTTCTTTACATAGTTCTTTATAATATTTATCAGTAGGGATATATGGCCTATCTAGCGTTTCTCTTTATCTGTTTCTTATTTAAGACAAGGCCTAGGATTGAAATGTCACCACAAAGAGCCTATTAAAAAAAAAAACATAGAGGGGCTGGGAAGGTGGCTCAGTGGTAGAGCGCTTGCCTTGCATGCCTGAGGCCCTGGGTTCGATTCCTCAGCACCACATAAGCAAAAAGAAAAAAGCCAGAAGTGGCACTGTGGCTCAAGTAGTAGAGCGCTATCCTTGAGCTGAAGAGCTGAGGGACAGCGCCCAGGCCCAGAGTTCAGGCCCCACGACTGGACCAAAAAAAAAAAAAAACCATAGAAACATTTGTGTAACTTACTGAATACATCCCCTCTGGGTTTCTGAGGATCTGTCTGAATCCTGTTGTCAACTGTAATCCCACTTGATGTACTGGTAGTTGGTGCAATGGTTGTCACTCTGGTGGAAGGCCTCTCTGGGGTCGGCGGTGGTGGAGGTGTTAGGAATTCTGTGGGGAGAGGTGGTGGCGGTGGTGGTGGAGTAGGTTGTCGTGTTGGCTTTGGTGTAGGCCTTGTTGTTGGTTTAGCAGTGGGCCTGCTGGTAATGACAGGAGGAATATACGGTGTCTTCAGAGGCCACCTTGTACTTCCAACATCCGGAATCCAGTTCGTATGTCCTCCATCACCCTTTAAACCTGTATTGTTTCCCATTGGTACATGAATTGGACCTGATGGTTCAATCATGACTCTGGGAATATCTGAAAAAAATCCACAGATTTACGTTAGTATGTAACCATTCCTGTCTAAAAAGACATTATACTATAAAATGCATGCACCCACACAGAAAGACCACATTCCAACTGGTCTTCCCACATTTAGATTATTACCTATTGTGGATCCTGTTACATTCCTAATAGCAAATGTGTGGGTGAGAAATTCAATGTGTGCAAAATATACTGGGATTTCTATAAGGAATATGTATTACTTTTTGAAATACAAAATGTTTTAAATATTTGTGCAGTGATAACAAAAATCAATTGACAAGATTTTGAACAATGCAGACATTTCTAGTTCCTTCCAATCTAAGAAAGGTACAGAATGAAGTTCACCTATGCTACATGCATATTATTAAATTGTGTTTAGAATTTTCTAAAGACTAATCCTTTTCATACCTACATTCATATAGATAGACAATTCATGACTAAATGTTCTACAGATATTTTCATAGTTGACTTTCCTTTCCCCTTACTAATTTATACAATTGCTTTCTACATCGAAAAATTCAGAGTTTATGATCATCATCTATGGAATCTTTTCCCTTGGCAATCTTCACCAAAAACATCAATATTTAATCTGCCTGGAATGATATACCTCAGCCTGGTGAAGGCTACATGACCCTTCAAAAGCCCCTTTAATCCAGATGGTTTTATGCCCCGTGGTTTTCAGTAAATATTTTACTTAGGAAATTTTAAAAATTATCTAGTGCTATGTGAAGTGCATGCTGAGTGTGGCTTGGGTTTGTAAAAGCTTTCATCTTAGTGTGTATTTTTTTCATGTTTATCTAATCCACTACTCCAAACATAGCTTATAAAACCTTCAGCAAAGCAGTTTTGAATGTAGAGGAGATTCATATTAGCATTATTTTTCAATAGTAGAGAAGTGTAGAATGAAGGAACAAAAATAAAGAATATATTCAAACTAGTATCATAAAATATAGCTATTTCTCAGGGAGGACTATACCATGCTTTTCCTGCTAAAGGAAGCAGCTGAGAGTCAAAAAAATTCTATAATTTTAAGATCAGAATATATTATTGAGACTTCCATTTTAAAAAATACTGTAGCAAGTGATTTTGCTGTTTTTAGAAAACAGAGACTAATAGCTTTAACTGTGAACATTATATGTCTTTGATAACTAATACATTCTTTATCTTCCCCAGTAACGGCATTTATGTAATCCTGTATTTCCTGCTGGGAAACAAGTGTTACTCACACACACAGTTCCATCCATCGCCTTCATAGCCATCTTTACATTTACACTGGTAGGATCCATGTACGTTGTAACATTGTGCAAAGCTGCTGCACTGATGCTGACCAAGAGAGCATTCATCTACATCTGCATTCGCGGGTAGGAGAAGGAGTAATTTCATTAAGAAATGGTGTGATGACATGCAAAATCACACACATGATCAAAAACTATTTTTTCCAATGCAAAGGTCCACATAAATCCAGCAGATAAACCAGAAAAAAATAGCATAACATTTGTATCCAGAACTACCTAAACATTGGTTGGTTTGTCTTAATTCATTGCCCATGCCCTTCCCCCATCCCTAACATCCCAACCATCACTGTGGCTCAGAGACATTCCAGTGATAGAACAAACACAAAACAATGATGGAGTTTATTTACCATGACATTGATATTTGCCTCCAATGTACATGAGGTCGAAGCCTTTATGACACTTGCAGATGTAACTTCCAAAAGTGTTGACACACTGCCTAAATCTGGGGCAGGACACTTTCCCTGTAGCACATTCATCAACATCTAGAAACGTAAGTTAATTACATCTTAGTACGCACGAGGGCATGTTCAGACAGTGTGGGTTTAAGACAAATAACTGACAGCCACTGTTGCCTGACACACAGTAGCTCAAAAGCAAACACAAATTTCATATCTCCAAATCCCTGCATCCCGCTAATGCCAGCTGTGATTTCTCATACCCTGAATTAGAACATACTACACTGTGTCTACACAGTTGAAGCAAAGGTTTTAACTTCAAGGAGTCATCCTTGACAATCCTCAGTCCCTTAACTCCAAAATCATCAAGTTCAGTTAATTCTACTTCTCAACAATTAATTATTAAGCCTAACCACTGCTATAACCCTATTTCTAAGCCACAGTCACCAGCCACACACAGTTGGAGGAATCTCCACACTGGTCTTCATGCTGCCAGTATTGCCTGCTCCAAAGTATTCACTACCAAACTATCAAAATAATTCCATTACAACATGAGGTCATTATTATGCTTGAAACCTTTTAAGTGTTTTATTCACTTTTTGAATTAAATTTATATTTGTCTCTATGTCATTTTGGAAGACCTACAATAAATATTCCTCATCTATAACTCTGGCTTGTGTCTCAAGACACCACCTACTCATGCTCTTCAATTAAGTGACTTACTTCTTTTCAAACCTCACAAAAGCCACGTGTGGCAGTGGACATTTGTAATCCTAGCGCTCTAGGCTGAGACAGAGCCTCAAGAGTTCAAGGCCAGCCTGGGCTACTGAGTGTCTGTCTTAAAAAGAAAACAAAATAAAGTTACAAAATCCACTCAAGCCAACTTCTTTCTTACTGCCGTAGCCGGCAATATTTTCACCTGTTGGCAGATTCTCCATATGTGTAAGGGGCTTTCTTTGACCATTACTTTCTAAAACAGACCCTTTCTAGGGGGTTATTCTCTTATTGCTTCATGTTAACATTTAGCCCTGAGCATAGTTTAAGCAATTCTTACTTCTTTTGTCTAATCACTGACTAGAATGTTGATTTCATTAAGATCCACTCTATCATTACTGTATATCTAGTGAAATGTCCGGAAGGTAGAAGCTGCTCAGTAAATCTCTTGATTACTTAGTACCTTCATGTCATATTGATCACATGCTAGGTACCATACTAGTCTCTGAAGACAGGGTCTCATCCAGTACTCAAAATGGTTCTGTACAGCATGACTTTAATAAAGAGATGCAAACTCATACGTAAGAAAGTTCCTTGCCTAACTAAAGTTACTTGTCAAGATCTAGTGGAGCCAGGTTTGACACTGTAACAGACTCAGCCATGGTCTATACTGCCATGTTAATTTCCTAGGAAATAAATCTAAACCCTGTGGTGTAATAGATAATTTAGCCCCATCAATCTCTTCAGCCTGGCTACTTCATTGTTCCCACTTGCCTCGGACATTCTAGAAATACTGGGCTCTTCTTGACTTCCTATACATTGTACTTTGTTGAATCTCAGGGCCTTGGCACATGTGATTTGCTCTGCCCAGAGTTTCCTCCTGTCCTCCATTCCTGAGGAAACAAGGTTCCTATGGACCATTCACAGAAGTCCTCTGTGGAAACAGCTAGCAGCTAGTGTAAGGGAGTGTCTTTTCCCTTTCTTCAACCTTCTACTGTCTGCCTTTGTCCTGCAGAGACTGTGGACAGAAGGGCTTGCTTCTTGGACTTACCCACACAGGTCCGCCCATCCGGAGCCAGCTGCAGGCCAGGGGAGGGGCACTGACATCGGACTTGTCCCTTCAGCACATCGCAGCCATACTGACAGTTGGCCATGGAGCACGTTAGTGCACCTGAGAACAGAGCGACGGCTGACTCAGAGGGCTAGGAAACAATCTGTAATTTAAATAACTATGTGCTTCACCTGTCCAGAGTCAGTAACAATGAATCAATAATGACAACAAAGAGGCCTCCATTGACGAACCTTCTAAAAAGAGGGAAAATGGAAGGAGATACCAGGAGTGGGAAGCAGGTCAAGAGACAGAGTGTGGGGGAAATATAGCAAACAACATTATATATATATATATGTACATATATATGCATAGATACATGACAATATATAAAATCCAATATCTGATGTGATTAACATATGGTAATAATTTTTTACTTGTTTAAAAATGGGCAAAGGGCAAGACTTCCCACCATCATCTGGAGCAAATTCGAATGTTTTAAAGAATTTAAAGACACATATAAGACTTCGAACTCACACAGATTATCTGGAAATTTTTTCAGTGGCCAAGGAAAGTAGAAAATTGAGGTATCCTTCCAGATTACTCAGTCTAAGCGCTGTTCTTAACCAAAACATCCAAATAACTACCTTAATCACCCATGAAATATCTCTGGAGGGCAGATGTCTCAGCGACTTGCTGTATCAGAAGGCTTCTGTGTTCCTACCACCTACTGCTAAACACGCCATTCCAAAACTTTCCTTTGTTATTTATATAGAGCGATAAGTACAATCTGCCAGTCTTTTTTACTTTTTTACTTTATAAAATACAGCCTCGTTAACGGGTCATTTGATAAAAATAAAAATTAAGTCATTAATTGTTGAAGATGATAAAAACACAAGCTCAGTTCATCCATCAGCTAGGCAGAGTTGTAGATTATTGTCCATTTTACAAATGCATTCTAACATTAGTAGAAAAATCGACTTCTTTTTGTGAAAAATATACATCAAATCTGCGTTTATGATATATGCATTTCTTTTGTTCACTTCTGAAACTTAAAATCTTCAGACTATTACCAAAGATAAAAATGAAGTGAGAAGGCATTTATGTTCATAAACGCACAGCCAACCCGATAGATTCTCTCTGAGCAGTATCTCAATAATCAGTCATTTTAAAAAATTCTACCTATAATAGCTCTACATACAAGTAGAACACAGGGATAAATGTTGCCCTCCATTTTGCAATCTCTATTCTAAACATCATTTCCAAGTCAATTCAAAATCGGCATCCACAGTAAAAGAATGTCACACATCTAAAATGGGTACCTCTTATTCTGAATTTCAGTTCCTTAGGCACACTTATGAACACATGCACACATCCTGTTTGGACGGACCCAAGAGGCCACGTTCCCAAAGGCATGCTACCAGAGCATGCTAGAATTCAAGCCCGAAGCCCTTAGAAAGCAGTTAAGATTCTTGACATACTTGAGCAAGAGCCATCCGGCATAAGCATATATCCGTTGAGACAGTAGCACTTGTAGCTGCCGAATGTGTTCATGCACCTGTGCTTACAGGGCCGAGGCTTCAGGCCACACTCGTTTAGATCTGAAAAGAATGTGGGTTGATGCAGAAAAACAAAATCACAACTCCTCAGCACTAACACACAATATTTCAAACGCTTCCTGATACAAAGACATAAAGGAGAAAAGCAGTTTGAGGACTTTTCTGGAACCATTATTATGTGAGAGAAAGCTTGTTCACGTACTCTTAACTGTTCTCTATACTAATGGTGGCCACATGTCACCATGACCTTTGTGATTCTCTGTAAATAAAGGACCATTAGGACGAATCTCCTGACCAGTATGCATCTGCCTCTTCATCCCTAGAAAGAGCATACTCACCTCCTCATGGTTAAAAGATGCTCTCTCAATCATCTCTCCAGCTGCAAATATGCTAAAACTCCTATGTTCTACTGCTAGATCTGTGGGGGGGGGAGGGGAGATGTCTGGGGCTTGAGCTCAAGGCCTGAGCATTGTCCCTGAGCTTCTTTTGCTCAAAGCTAGTGCTCTACCCCTTGAGCCACACCTCCTCCACACTTCCTGCTTTTTGGTAGTTAACTGAAGATTCTCACCAACTTCCCACCCACACTGGTTTTGAACTATGATCCTCAGATCTCAGCCTCCTGAGTACTAGGATTACAGAGTGAGCTAAAGCCTGGCAAAATCTGTTTTTGATAATCATGTTACTTTCAATTCTTTTGTCTCTTTAAAGGAAGTATTATTATATGAGTATAGTTTACATCACAAGGTAGCTATATTAAACATTAGACTGCTTGATATTCTCAAAAAATGGCTATGTTTTTCAGAGGATAAAACTACATAAATTACAGTAATCATTATTGTGGGATTTTTGCTGTTGTTCAAATTTGGAGATTCTATACTGATCTCAGATTAAATGGGAAAATTCAGCCTATTGCTTTAATATACATTCAGGTTACAAAATAAATTAGGAAAAGAAACCTCTAATTTATTTTCACTATGTGGCAGTTAAAGGAGACTGTGGAAACACTAATGGACAAACATAATGGACTATCAGAATACATTTTTGTGTTTATTGGCTTAAATATCAATATGAAATGGATTAATGAATTCTACATTATAAAAGTTTCTAACTCAAGTTGAACATTGCCTCTAATGAATATAAAATTCACAATGACATATGAACACTGACATAATAATGCCCATAATATAAACTTCATTAAAAAGAAATGTGACCACATGTTTACTTTGTCTGGAAACACCAGCATAAGTACCTGATTAGCATAATTCAATTATCAATTAATCCATGTCACTGAGTAAGAAATAGAGCCAATATATTTAGTTAAAAAGTTGTCTTCAAATATAATCGAATTTAAACCTAACTTGTTCATGTTTAAAATCTGCATATTTTACTGCAGAAAATCACTTAGTTTCAATATGTTTTAAAACCACTAAATAAAGAATGGCTCTAAGAATATTTTCAAACCATAATCACTTTCTACATGGTCTTTTTTTTCTACTCTTAACACAAATATAAGCAAATCTTCAGCTGGAAAAAAATTCTGGGAAGGTAAATTAAAGCAAATATTTTTGTTGTTTCTTATGCTTTCTTCAATTCTCTATTCTATTATGCCTTACTTAGTCAAGGCTTTTCAAAACAGAACATTTTAAATATTTCAAAATGTTTCCTTCATAGAAGGGGCTTTGCAGATTGCAGAGCCAAAAAAAAATAGTTTTCTCCCTTTGTCAGATCAATAATCCAGGAGAACTGACTGAGCAGAAATTCTCCTCCATTCTCAAGTTGCTCTACCTGTATGCAGTATTTATTAAAAGTATGAGTCAGAGAAATTTGTCCCATCTTCTCAGAGGAGTTCATTATCACCACTAACACTGTCCTGCAGTCATACCTGGCTTTGATCAATCCATGATTAATACTACTGGAAGTAATACTTAAATCTGAGTATAAGAGAAAAGCTTTGTATTTAAATTTTTTCTCTGTAACAATAGAGTAGAATCAAGCAAAAAAAGATTAAATTGTAAATCTTTAAAGCATACTAATGGATTTTTGAAGTATGAATTTAAAATCCCTAAGCATATTTTAGATGGTTCTAGAAACTTCTGTAGATGCCTGATGGGAACTAGTTAGATGTTTACAACTTCACGTAGCTTAGGAACAAGGAGTATTCACACTGGTGAAAATCTCTTCAGACACTGCTTCCTATGGACTAAAGCTGACACCCAGTTGAGGCAGCTTTTTTACCATCTGGCTCCAATGTTAGCCAAAAACAGAGGCCCCTTAGCTACTGCTATGAGAATCCAGATTGGGGCTGCCAGTGGTCTTAGAGACTGGCTTTAATGAAAATGTATCCTGCCCTTTCCATAGGAAAAGCACTTTGGGGCTAGGAGTCTTAAAATTGAAATAAAAACCAACCGTCATCATTGGGAAAAATCTAGGACTTACTTTATGAAATGGTATGGGAAATGAGTGCATGTAGAGATTTATTGGTTATTTTACCTGTTATTAAATATGTACATAAGTATCCAAACATATGGAAAGCAATTTGAGAAAGCGGCCTTCTAAGAGCCGTTGATGGACTGTATGACATTCTCTGACAGATGCATGGTATTAATATCCCCAGTGACTGCCATCATGGCCCATCGATCTCACACAAGTGTCTCCTAAAAACTGCACAATGACTTTTACCAAAACTACTGTAGCCATGACAAAATAGGACCCACAGTCATCCATGTTTATCAATATCTATTAAAACATCAGTTTTCTTTGGGCACTCCAAAACATTATACACATTTGATATCCTGGTAAGTAACCTCACTGCCTGCAATTTCTATAATTATGTTACCTATTTTCCAGACCTGAAGGCTTATAAAATTGAATTAGGGTGTTCTGCTTTCGATAAATGCTATGCTTGTTACTACAATTTATCATACTATAAACTAGCAACAATGTGCTGTTATCAAACTAAGTCAGAAATTGAAAAATGGCATCTCCAAATTACAGTAAATGATTGTATAAGAAGAAGGAAATAAAAACCATGAAAATTCTCCTTGATACACACTGTCTCAAGTAAATCTTAAAAGTAAGAGACCTTATACTCACTTTTAGGAAACAGAGGTTGAGTATTTTTTTTTTATTTTAAACTTACTTTAACCTTGCTCCTTCTGGGAGTTCATAATAAAGCATAAATCATCAGGGAAAGATCTATGATAAATTTAATAAATGCTATCAGGTACCTAGCTGACATCAAAAGATAGAAATTTACAATTAAACCACTTACATTCAAATATTTTAAGTATTTGAATATAAATATTCAAAGTATTCTGAATTCTCAATATTTGAATACATACATATACGTAGCTATATGTATGTACATACCTATGTATATACACATATATATACACATACATATATGTGTATATATACATATATTCCTAAGGAGCATTACCATCAGAAGTACATTTAACCATATTGGTAAATTCAGAGCTTGGTGAGAACAATGATGGTGGGGCGAGGGGAAGATAGCAAGAAAGGAGTTGGTCCACAACAGAATTGCAAGCTGCGTAGCATTATTACTCTTGAAAAAAGGATCAGAAATTTTATGAGCATGCCAACACTAAAACAAGTAGCTTGAAAAACACGGGAAGAGATCTGCTGTAAAAGATACCCCAATGTAATTTTAAGGACAATCTTTCAGTAATTTTAACACACCTAGACTTTTCTTTCTCTCTGAGGCATACACTTGTCAATATTTCAGAAAAATGATTTCAACTTTACCTTATTCGACAAAGGGAGATCATGGACAAACAGATGACAGTATGTCAACTGCCATACCTGGAATAAATTATAAAGGACTGAATCTAATCCCACTGTTCTGATTCCTTGGGCCAAACATGTATAACTATATCCAGTTCCCTATCAGTAGAGAAAATATTTAACACAATTGTATTTTATTTCAGTTCTGACATAAACTAAGTTATAAGTTCTTAAACCTAAGAGTGGATATGAAAATAAAATCTCGTAAAAGAACTGTAATCCCACTTACTTTTCTACAAAATTTTCCTGCACAGTGAAAACATTCATCATTTTGTGGTCCTACAATGATACTAATGCTCCAAGCCAAAAGGGCAAGAATTATTGTCCTGTGATGCCAATGAGTTTGCTGAGATCCAAATACTTTAAATGGTTTCAAATTAGCTATTTGAAACCAGAAATTAAGGTTTATTTTATTACAAGATGCATACTGAAAGAAGCTAAAGTGTAGTTAATTTCTAGATAAAACTAAATTTCTATGCCTCAGACAGAGGAAGGGGAGGAAAACTAAATTATGTCTAACAGCTACCTGGAAAAAGGAACCAAACCCTTCATCTCAGTTGCTTTGAAATTCCTCATTTCATCTACTTATCTTGCGACCCAATATCTGGATAATATTTCAAAACTCAGAAAAGAAGAAAAGTGATATATGACACAGTAAAAGGAGAGGAAAGGCTCCATGCTTTTCTGGGCACAGAGAATCAGCACTAGGTAACCATTTGGGCTATTTGCTTCACATGCTCAGGCTGAAGGCTAGCAACTCCTAGGCTAGTCTTCAGAACATTTGCAAGAAGTAATGTAACTGCAGGAAGCCGTGCAGGTGCAGGTGGGAAGGGCAGACCACCTAGACAATGCACGCTCACCCCTTGAAGGTAAACTTGTGGCTTGATGATCCAGGGGTTGGAAAACAGGCTGCTCACTGCCTTGGTCAAAAGAAGGTGGGTAGAAGGGCTGGTCTTCACACCAGGAAGAAGGTAATAAGAGTCAGCTTTGAACTGATGTCATTTTTAGCCCTAAAAATCTTCACAAGTATATATTATACAATTACATAAAGTTGATAAACTTAAAAAAATAACTCTTTAGACACTTCACAATTTCCTTATTGTAAATTTCCTAAATATTTATGCAGTCATCTCGCTTCTCCAAGACTGCATGAACATTATATGTGAATAGTTCATCATTCTCATATGATTTCTAAAAACAACAACAAACAAAGGAGCACTTTTAAAGCATGATTTGGGTCATCAACAGAAAGAGAAAACAAAAGAATAATACAAATATTGATTACAATCAACCTGCTCTGTTCAAGAATACTAAAGTCTTAAATGACTTATTTTTCCTGTATTGTTACAACATATAACAGTGCAAAATTATGCACCATTTTCTGATTTTAAGTTGAAGCATATCTATGTTTTCATTAAATAGAACATATGTCATATTTAAGTCACATTTAATTAGAACATATGTTAAGTCAGAAGCTTTATGCAAAATGTGTTCACTATTGCCTTTATTAGTTTACCAAACTACTATAAGATGAATCCAATTCAAAGTAGAGATCGAAGAGCAATTATGTTCTCTTTTATTAACCAGCAACACATCCAAATCAAATAAGCATTGGTTTCTGTGGTGGAAAGCATTCATCTTTCAGAAAGTGAAGGGTATATGTAACTATTAAAGTTAGGGTAAGAGACTTGAAGTTATGCCAATAAAACAGTCAAATTTTGGATGTGATGAGTACAACAAAATGTAACGTCTGATTCTATGCTACCCAAGACTGATTCTCCTCTTAGAATGAGTAACTAAGAAAACATAAGAAACATGCGAAACAAACTATGTGAAAACATTAGTAATTGATATTTATAAATTGTTTCTTTAGGAATCCTTGTTAAATATGTGGCAAATTCAGAAAATCGATTTATTTCTAAAACTACATAATGGTATATTTCATGCTAAAAATAATCCCCCAGTGAGAAAGTTACAAAAAGATCATTATCCATAGCAGTAGTCACATTTTTTGGAAGGAGAAGACATTTATATGGGTAGAGATGGTAAATAAAATTACCAGAAAATGTAAAGCAGGAAACAAATGATTAACAATCATCTCGTCCTAGTTGGAGTAGATTTTCATCTACTTTGAAAGGTATCATGGGCCTGACAGATAGAGTACTGGCTAGTCCAAAACTATGACTTTATATCTGATCTTAGCATAACAGACCCAGAACTGACTCAGGGAAAACAAAGTCCCCAAGAGAAGCCTAAGCCTGTGGCAAAGCTATTAAATAAAGCCAGCTGCAAAGTGTGGCTTGCCCTCCTATTCTGGCAGTGCCCCTGGCAGTTCTCAAAGCACTGGATAGGCACTTGTCATTTATTTAAGCGGTGTTCTCTGCCAACTATGTTTCTCCAGGGTTAGCAGTTAAAAGTATGTAACTAGCAGAAACATTCTCAGCAAATACTTGCCTTCTACCCAAACCTATTTTTAATCAAAAGCTAATTTCCCCTTCTAGGAAATCATTTCCAATTCACAGCTTCTTGACATTTTCATCCTGCAGAAAACATATTCTGTTTGACTGTCCATATCTCTGAGGCATGTTTTCTACTTTATTAAAAACATAAGGGCCTAGATAAAACAAAAAAAAAAGTCTGATGTAATTTGTTACATAGTAGCCATGGACAATTTGCTGTGACAACATTTATGGTCTCTCAGCAAGGTCAACACTCAAGTCATTCACCACAGCCACCCTCCACCTTGCAGGGCTCCCCCAGCCTATGAATCCAGAGACTGTCAGAGCGCTGGCACCAGACAGTTCCATGGAACCCTCTCAAGTTCCAATGGTATTTAGCGCCAACAACCAGGATACAAATCATTCATTCAGTTCACAAATACTTAATACGCATTTTGCCTATGAAAGTTACACAGAAATCGTTTTCAGAAATCCAGGAAAGGATGCATGGGCTTTCCCATCAGAAACATGGCACAATTGCTTGTTTTGTAATGGACGATTAAAACACGTTAAGGGTGTTTTAACTTGGGATTGTGTTTTCAAGACTAGGCTTGAAGTTACATTGTCAGTGTTACCACTATTGGTGCAGATTTTAAAGTCATTTGGTTACTAATAAAAACCCTCTTCTCCCTAAGGAATAAGGGTTGGGAGGCAAGGTTTTGACTTAGAATATTCTGTTTTCTTTTCTTTCTCTTTTTTTTTTTTTTGGTCGGTTGTGGGGCTTGAACTCTGGGCCTGGGCACTGTCCCTCAGCTCTTTAGCTCAAGGCTAGCACCTTACCACTTGAGCCACAGAGTCACTTCCAGTTTTCTGAATGGTTTACTGGAGATAAGAGTCTCATGAACTTTTCTGCCAGGGTTGGCTTTGAACCACAATCCTCAGATCTCAGCCTCCCTGAGTGGCTAGGATTATAGGTGTGAGCCACTGGCGCCCAGCTCTATTTTCTTTTCTAATAGAAAAATAAGAGTTGGTTTTCTGAGAAGAAGATATGCTGAGTGATGAACCCTTGTTCCAATAATAACTTTAGTGTTTGTGTAGAATTAATATAGCTCCTGTAAATAAATTTAAGTAAGTTTTTCTGTCACCTCCAAACGTGACTATTTAATAGCCTTCTTTAATAAGTTCTCGGTATTAATACATCAAGGTTTTATAGTGTCAAAACATTCATGAAACCTCTGATGGTTTTTATGTACCACTTTAAAAAATACACTAGGTTTTAATATAAACTTAGGCTGAGAAAAAAAGATAAAATGGATTTTTAGAGGATTAAACTGAGATAATAAAAACACTACTTATTCCAGAGACTACCATGTTCATTTGATTAATTCCAAGTTAAAAACAGAGTGTCATAAGATAGAAACGGCTAGGTGCCAGTGGCTCATACCTATAATCCTAGTTAATCCTAGGTAATCAGGAGGCTGAGATTTAAGGATCATGCATGGTTCAAAGCTAGCCTGGCCAGAAAAAGTCTGTGAGATTCTTGTCTTCAATGAACTACTCAGAAAAAGCCTCAAGAGACACTGTAGCTCAAGTAATAGAGCACTAGCCTTGAGTACAAAAAGGCTCAGGGACAGTGCCCAGACCCTTAGTTCAAGCTCCAGATCTAGAAATGATGATGATGGTGATGATGGTGATGGTGATAATGATGATGATGATGTTGGTGATATAAAAGAAACTCAAGTTGGGGCTGGGAAGGTGGCTCAGTGGTAGAGCCCTTGCCTTGCATGCATGAGGCCCTGGGTTCGATTCCTCAGCACCACATAAGCAGAAAAAAAAAGCCAGAAGTGGCACTGTGGTTCAAGTGGTAGAGCACTAGCCTTGAGCTGAAGAGCTGAGGGACAGCGCCCAGGCCTAGAGTTCAGGTCCCACAATCGGACCCCCCCCAAAAAAAAACAAACAGAAAAAATAACAGATTATAACATATTTTAAAATAATAGCTTCTCCTACTACTGGAATATGTCACATTTGGGTAGCATAGATTTCATCTAATGAATAATTATTTATATTTTAAATATAGTCAATAGGGAGGCTAAGGAAGATGGTGAGAATGACTACTGCCCACGTAGTACTCTCAATGGAGAGTACTAAAGAGGATGAGACTGGATGAAATACGTTGTAAAAATGTGGCAATGTAACCATGATATTCCTCTCTGTGTAACTAATGGAAGTTAATAAAAAAAAAATAAAGGAGAAACAGGGTGGGGAAAGTAATAGAACAGGCGAGTTTGATTAGAATATATTGGAATACATTGTTTACATTAGTGGAAATGTTGAAATGAACTCCTCATGTGCCTCTGTGTGTGTGTGTGTGTGAGAGAGAGAGAGAGAGAGAGTGAGAGAGAGAGAGAGAGAGAAAGAGAGAGATCTCACATCATCCACTTCATCTGGCATTTAAAAGTGACAGAAAATATGATTTTATTTTTTAAAAAAATTTGGTTACCTGACTTATGAAACTGTAACCCCTATATAACCCCACCTTTATAATAACAACACATCTTTTTCTTCAAGTTATAAAATCTACAGCTAACTTTATTTCTAGCTTTTTTATACCTAATAGTTGAAATTCATGAGCAAAATTAATCTGACTTGTTAGAAAAGTGGGGGGGGTCACATTTCGAGTTGTATTTCCTACATCGCAAACTAATATGATAGCAAGGCTATGGATTTCACAAGCAGTAAGTTTAAGTTGACACATCAGTTCTTTTACCAGCTAATTCTGTGAAACTGAGCATGATATTATCCAAAAGCTTTAGTCTCTTCAACTGAAAAAGACAAAACAATTGATAAATTATTTATTCCTTGTTTATAATAAGGCCTACTGTCTAGTGGTTTATGATGATAAAAATAGATAATACATATAAAATTCCTGTGAGACTGTATCAGATACAAGTTTGTTTATATAAGCAACTGATGTTGATTCTTCAAAGTTGTTTCTTAAGTTAATCTCAGAGGAGTATTCCTAACTCTTCCACATGGTCAATGGGCTTGCTATTGGAAGTGACCATCAAACTTTAAGTCAAGTGCCCAGAGTTCAGTATTCAAAGTTCAAAGGGAGCACAAACTGAGTCTGAAGTTGCCAAAGAGGACCCAACTCCTTAGTAGAAGAACAAGCCCAATGAGTGGTAAGAATCCTACCACTGCAGATAAAATGAGGCTCCTCTTCAAAACACATTTTAATTGGTGTTAGAGAATAAAGGGGCATACCAACATTCAATTACTTTTGCATATTTTATAAAATTATGAACAAAAAATGGCAGCTCACATATCTGGGAAAAATAGCTCGACTGGAATGAGAATGTAAAACTTTATGTCAAGAATCAAGGTTTGAGATGATTTGCAGGTGTCTTCCTACCTTGGTTGCAGGTTTTTCCAGCATAGCCAGGATGACACTTGCACTTGTTTGGCCCAATACATTCTCCATGTTTGCACTGAGGTTGGCACACAGCTGTGGAAAAAGAATATTGTACATTATATTTAGGTCAGCATCATGAGACCTATAAAGCATTCATACTATCATTTATGTGGTAATTAAAGAAAAAAATGAAGAACTTACAATGGAATGGTAGAAAGTTATAAAGTCCTTATTTCCTACAGAACCTGCACACAGTACACACAAACATAGCATGTATGTGCTTATGTGGATGTTTGGTGTAGATATCACTTGCTTATAGAAAAATGAACAAAACGATTTATAAAGACAAAACTATGCACAATCCTAATTGGTATTTGTCAACAGTTAGAACTTTACAATAACCTGCACACAGAATCTCAAACTCATTCTATCAAATATACTTCTAAAAAGTAGTTCCTTGCTCAAAGATACTGAGAACACATGAAATTAAGATAAATGTCTGGGTTGGGGATATGGCTCAGTAATAGAGTACTTGTCTAGCATGCAGGAAAGGCCCTGGGTTGGATCATCAGCAACACACACACGAAATTGTATATACATATATACTTGCATACACATATATATGTATGTGTTTATGATTATGTAACTATATATACCTAAAATTTAAAGCTTTAAAATTTAAAGCTTTAAAATTGATATGTAAAGATACATATATGCATTACATATATATTCAATTAATAAAACATATTATTCGAAATCATATTCCAAGTACAAAATGATTCAAAGTGAAATACTGTTTCCACTGTCTTGGTCTTCATCCTAAAATGTACTACAAGGGCTCTTCCGTTTATAACAGCTTTCTGTGGCTTACCAGAGCATACAGAAAGGTCTCAGTTCAACATGTACTCTATCTTCTACATTTCCCTGAGGACCTCAAATTGCTGTATGTCACCTTAGTCTTTTTATTTTAAGCTACTCATTCTCTACTGGATATGGGCCTGTGTTTTGAAGACATTTGGCAATTTCTGGAGCCATTTTTGGTTGTTACAATGGGGAGCGATGCCAGTGGCTAGTGGGTGGAGAATGCAGATGCTGCTCAACATACTGCAGTGCTCAGCTGTCTCCAGAACAAATGATCCAAGCCTCACTGGCAGCAAGACTGGGAAATTTGGCTTGGTCCTGCACTAGATATATGTGTTCATTACACTATGCCAGATACCACAATAAACAAAAAAGAGATAATTGCACAGTATGGTTCCTGGTTTCAAGTAACCTGTAATCTAGATAAAAACAAAAGATGCTTTCAATTCAAGGCAATATTTATTAGCAAAATGGGTAGCACATATGAAATTTATGAAAAAATCACCCCATAAGCAAATCCATCTGGATTTGTGCACAAGTCTAAGATACTTGTGTTAGACCATGAAGCATGCAGACACAGAAAGGAACTATTACTTGAGGAGAAGTAAATTACTTAGCATAGTTGATCATAGATAAGTCAGAGGTCACACAAGAGACTTGTATGGGTAAAAGGGTGGGTAAATGCTGATGGGAGGGTGATATCAGAAGATCCTGCTCCGGAAGTTTCAAATGTTAATATACATTTCCTATGCAGGAAATGCTTTTAAAGTTTATCATCATCAGAAGAATTAGCGGATCAAAATGAAAGCTCTGGGAATATCAGCATAATTATATTCAGAATGGATGGAAAAACATCTCGAGGCAGAAAAGGGAGTTAGAAGACAAATGAAATCATTCGCATCGGACATGAGGGAAGCATGGTTTGTGTTGATGACAGGAGGAGATGTGCTTCGGTGAAAAGCTGACAGGCCTTTGAAGACTCAGAGAGTAGGAGTTCACAATGGCCAAATGTTTCAAAGCTTGCTCCTTCTCCTATCAGCCATGCTAGCCTCCATCCTGGGATGTGCTCCCAATTTCCTCCATCTTTCCTTTCCTTTGAAAGTCTTGCAGGTTCACTATATGTGTTACATTGTTTTCTAAGTCCCTTCACTCAACACTCACTAAGCCTCCCTTACATTTACAAAATTATGTGGTAATTTTACTTCCTGTCTGTTCCACCAACTTACCCTGAGTCCCTACAAATGCTTAAGATATAGAAGCTCCAGAAGTATTTGACTAAAAGGCTTGCCAAAAAGGATGAACAGAGAGTACATGATAGAGAGATGAAGTTGGAAAACCCTTAAGATCAGATTTTGGACTTGGCATTTAAAAGGAAGGAATTGTATTCAGTTTTGTGAGAAGAAATGAGCTATCTCAGAGGGGCTCCAATATCACCTACCGTGGATTATACACATGGAAGATAGTTTATACTATGGACAGATGTTTAAAGTAAGTTACAGAAACAACTACTCTATATGTAACATTCTAATCTTTTAAAAGGATAATACATAAATACATGAATGCAACTTGAATAATTAAATAACACTGAGGTACTCAGAATGCCATATTTTGAAAAATGAAATAGATACCTTAAATTTTATTAGCTATAAGTCAAGGTATTATAGTCCTTTAGAATAACTGGGATTTAGAATTCTTTCTACAAACATGAAAAAGTCGCTCAGAATATATCACTTAAAAGCATGAATAAGTGCATTTAGAACACTTTGTGCAACAAAGATGACCCCCTCCCCAGGCTTTCTTGCCCTCTGACCCCTGACTAGCTCTATGTCCATCTATTTATCAGGTGTGCTCTGGTAACTAAAGAGTTTTGTTTTTGGTTCTTCCTCCTTTTCTTGTTATTTGTTCTCAGCAGAGTGCTCTAATCTTGGGCACAGCAAATACACACATTCCAAGAGGTCACTAGCCTGTTAATGTGTCTTCAGTATTTTAAAGCAAACTGCTAACTGCAGAGTCTTCATTGAAATAACCAATAATTATAGACTGGCCAATGGCTATTAAAAGTGATAAGATATTCACAATGCTGAGTAGTTAGTTTCTTCCTAGAAATGGGAAACTTTGTAAAATTTTGCACAAAGGGCTTTCTCTTATTATCTTGTTGTCTTTATATCAGAGATAAAATTCAGTAATTATATACGGAATACTTATGTATGATGTATTATGCTAGACAAATGTGGGGAGAGTCACAGAAGTAATGAAAAATAAAGTGTGTAGCCAATTTAGTTTCATCTATGACAAGGTAGGAGAGATAAAGGAACAAAGAAGTGTGGGTAATTACAGCTACAGATGCTGGAGAGGCCTCAGCTGAGACCTGTGAGCTGAGCGAGGGTAGAGGTAAGAGGCAGCTGGGATTAGAACGAAAACCTTCCAGAATATGAGCAAAATGGGAGGGGGAGATGTGAAGGGGCTTCTGGTGAGTGCAAAGTGTCTGTGGGCTGTGCTATAAAGTGATTCCAACAGCAAATGTATCAAAAGAAGATTGAGATAGATCATAAAAGCCCAGCTGAATTCTTTGGATCTTTACCAATATCTATCTTTCCTTTTTTTCCTGCTTTAATACACAATGACTTTAGTATGTTTATATTTTTTTTCTTTAGTGCAGAATTCGTTAGCAATGGGAAACTACATTTCCTATCCTCCCTGGTAGCTACAAGTAGTCAAATGACTAAATTCCAGCTAATTTACATGTAAGCTGAAGTAATCAGGTGGGATCTTTGGGATGGTACTGACAGGGGAGGGGGCCTCTGGATTTCTATCTAGAACTCAAAAGGCATGGCTGAACTACAGTGATATTTCATGATCATGAGACGATCCTGAGAATGCAAACAAGAGCAAGAGACATAATATTACTCTGAATTCTTTGTACCATTGTTATACCCAGCCAAGTATCTTTGAGCACTAGGCTGTGGAATCTGGACTTAATCTATGTATTAGCAAGCCAACAAAGTGTGTGCGTGTGTACATGCTCACACCATGGATATAAGTATATATGTGTGTGTATTTTTTATAAACATATATATGTACACATATTTACTATAAAAAGGTCCAAGTATAGAAATAGAATTCATCAAATTTCTTTTATATCTACAATACCATACCCCCATGGGAGTATAAAGGAACTTCATTTCTACAGCTAACTAACTACATTAGAAAAGATGCATACCTATTTTAAACCATAGAAAAATGGCTCCTAACTTTGGTGTAAACTGGCCTTCCTTCTAATAAGTAATTCGATTGTAACATGGCTCTTAGAAACCAGCAAAACCAACCCTTGTAAGCATTTCTCTGTGAACAGAAGGTCATTCACCTGCCCTTAAACAGAAAAAAAAATTAAAAGATGATCTATTCTTGTTTAGTAGTACACTTCTAAAAACATCAACTATAGATGATACTCTAAATTTGGAAGAAACAATGTGCCTGTGATTGCCATAAATTAATCAGAAAAAGCAAATTGTTTCTTGGCTTCATCAGAGAAATCAGAGATTTGGGCCATATTGATGGCCCACTATCACTAGCTCAGTAACTAAAGGCCAAGCAAAGATCACAGATATGACAGTTTTGTTATGATTTAGAAAACCAGTTACCAGAACTAAGCCCAAATAGATAAACCAAATTCTAAACTTCCTAACATTCCTGTAGCATAATCTCCAAGATGCCCTTAAAGTAACCTCTATGTCATTGTTTTAACTAGAAAAAGAAACAAGTCTCAACTGGCAAATCAAACACAGCCCTTCATATCACATGTCCAAACTTCTATTTGCCTACAATCCAAAATTCTACTCGAAAAAAAATCCTAACAGATGTTTCTAGGGTCCCAGGAACTGCACAGTGTTTTCTACCTCAGTTATAAGTACTAAGTGATCAAATTAGCTACGGAAAAAGTGAACTCCAACACCCATTCTACAGTGTTTTATAAGTAAGCTAATCACACTGGGATGCAATTGCCAAAGTTTGAAAACAAGAACATATTGAAAAGCCTGAGTTAGGGAGTCAAGAAGGTGACAAGGAAAAAGCCAACTCAACCTCAGGCACTGTTCATAACTTGAGGAGGCATTTCTTCACATAAATTAAAAGTCTTAAAAATTCTAAGAATCCTTTGTAAATTTCTCAATTTATATAATGTTGTTTTCAGGTATAAATAAAGAACCTTGTCTTGCCAGGTGTTGGTGCCTCATGACTATAATCCCAGGAGGCTGAGAGCAGAGGATTCTGGTTAAAAGCCAGCACAGGCAGGAAAGTCCAAGAGATTCTTATCTCCAATTAAGAAGCAAAATGCTAGGGGTGGAAGTATGGCTCCAATGGTAGAATGTGAGCCCTGCGTGAGAAAGCCAAGCAAAAGTGTGAGGCTCTGAGTTCAGTGCCCAGTTTGGGGGGAAAACAATAAAAGAACCTTGTCTCCCAGGTTATCTTGCTTTAAAAATAAAGTGACAGAGAAGCAAGCAGTGGTAGGGTAGAAGAATGAATAGATTAGATAGATAAATAGATACATACATACATACATGCATGCATCCATACATACATACATGGATGCATACATACATACACACACATACATGCATGCATGCATACACACAACAAACAAACAGTACATCCAACTAGCACCACAGAATTCAGGGGCTAGATTCACTTAAGAAAAACAAACAATGAGAATATCTTTTTCAAAGAGCACAAGTGGCTAAAAGCAGCATGAAATAGCTCACTCCTCTATTAATAGGCCCTGGGAGCAGGGGCAGAGTTTTATTGGCATCCAGTGGAAAGGGCCTTAGGACAACACATCTTACACACAGAACAAGACAGCGGATATTTTACTGTCCAATATCTCTATAACAGGACAATTCAGCCTCCCCCAAATTCTAGTGTCAAATTCTAGCTCATCCAAATTCTAGGGTCAAAATTCTGTGTCGATTCTATGATGGTCAAATTCACAGTCCTGCTGTAGTGAAAGAGAGGAAGGGCGAAGGGGGAGAGGGAAGAGGGAGGGAGGGAGAGGGGAGGAGGGAGGGAGGGAGGGAGGAAGGAAGGGAGGGGGAGGAGAGAGAGAAAGAGAGAGAGAGAGGTAGAGAGAGAAAGTTAAAGTGCTTTGGACTGTTATCATAGGCTGCCCACTAAATGCTTCATGAACAAAACTGCAAACCATTTCACATGGCTGACTGAATTTATCCTCAAGGCATCCAAATAAGGCAGAAGTGAGCAGATGTTTCACCAGCCCACATGGAAAGCACAGAAAATGAAATCCAAGCTCACACTACCAGCTCCTCTGGTGTTCTGAAACAGAGCAAAGCAACCTCAGCAATTTGAGGGAATTTGGAAAAGAGGAAAGTGAGGTTAGAGCAAAATAATAAGCAGAAAAGGAGAAAGGAACTCTTATCTCAAGTTAACCAACAAAAATCTAGACTTGGATCTGGGGTTCAAGTGATAGATCATTAACCTTGAGTAAAAAACTAAGGTGCAATGCCCAGGGCTCTAAGTTTAAGCACCAGTACACATGTGCACATATGTATGTACACACACATACACACAGAGATAAAAAGAGTAGAGAATGGTAATTAAACCTATTTAAATTACATTCTCATGAAACAAAAGTTGCAGTGAAGAAGGGAGGGAGGGAGGGGGGCTAGGGAGGGAGGGAGAGAGGAAGGAAGGAAGGAAGGAAGGAAGGAAGGAAGGAAGGAAGAAAGGAAGGAAGGAAGGAGGGAAGGAGGGAAGGAAGGAATGAATGAAGGAAGGAAGGAGGGAGGGAGAGAGGGAAAGAGGGAGGGAGGGAGGGAGGAGAGGGAGGGAGGGAGGAAGGACCTAAATATCCATTAATAAGAGATGTTAAATATGGGTGTGTGTGTGTGTGTGTGTGTGTGTGTGTGTGTGTGTGTGTGTATACACACAGGACTTTACTCAGAGCCTGGACACTTGAGTCACATCTCAGCTTGTTGGTGGTTAACTTGAGATAAGACTCTTATGGACTTACCTACCTAGATGACCACCTGAGTAGCTGGAATACAGGCATGAGCCGCCAATGCCTGCTCTTCCATCCTGTTTTTAGCTCATCATCCTCAATGCTTAGGATGACATTCAGTACTACATTTAATGATCTGACTACTGCCTATCACTCAGCCTCATTTCTAATCATATGTACAGACCAGCTAATCTGTAATTCACAAGAAGTAACCCTCTCTGATACCTCCACAAAGTCAGAGGGAATGCCATTTGTCCCCTTCTCAACTGGAATTGCATCTAGTCAGGTTTCAATACTTATGTCAACCATTACCATACCAAGGTATGCTTTAGCTCCTTGTATAGAGTGTATTGTTCTCCCTGGTGATTTCATAAGCCTCTTGTATACTTCTATCATGAACTATATATACATGTTGATATTTATGCAAGCATACCTCATGCTACATATTTGTGGGGTTTAAATCCATTTCTTTAAATACACAATACCTCTTCTGGAATTCTTCTGACAAGGACAGCCATGACAGGTGTATAAGGTATTAAAAGAATACAGAAGACAGAATTCCATTACAGGGAAGGAGTGGAACAGAGGCAAGGAGGAATTGTGAATGGAATCTTAAAGAATGAGTAGAAACTCACAAAGATAACAAGTGAAGAGACTTTTACTCAGATGAGCAGCATAAACAGGCAGGAGGAACTGAGGGTCTGGAACGCAATGGCAGGATACTGTGACTCGGGCCATTCAACACCAGCAGCAGCAACAAAAATAACCATTTAAATAGAAGGCAGTTGTCAGCCTGAAAGATCCTTGTATTAAAGAGTCAAGTGTCTACCCGAGGTTGTGAACAGCCAGCAAAATATCAACAAAAGATGGTACAATCAGATTACACTTCTGTGTTTCCAAGAATGTAAACTAACTTCTTTTTAGAAGCTTAAGAAAGAGTTAAGATCCATGATATAGGATAAGGTCAAAAGACAGGCAAATACCTTTTCCCAGTAAGCTTCCTTTCCTAGAAACTATCAACCATTCATTAAGATCACATTTTTATCATAGTTTTATTCCTTTTATATAGAAATGTACTCTTTACAAATGTACTGAACTGGCTAGGCACCAGTTGTTCACACTTGTAATCCTAGCTACTCAGGAGGCTGAGATCTGAGAATTGTAGTTCAAAGCCAGCCTGGGCAGGAAAGTCCTTGAGACTCTTATCTCCAATTAACCAGCAAAAAGCCTGAAGTGGAACTGTGGTTCAAGTGATAGAACACTAGCTTTGTGCAAAAAAGCTCAGGGACAGCACTAGTAGGCCTTGAGTCTAAGCCCCAAGACTGACACAAAGAAAAATAAAGTGTACTAAACTGACTGGGTATAAAGATGTGTTCTCCAGCAGAACCAATGATTTCAGTCCAACCAGAAACCACAATGGAGAGCAGTGTGAAATAGGTTCCACTCAAGTGTTACAACAGGTAGAGAAGAGACAAATTTCTGGCTGTGACAATTAGGATGGCTTTAGGAGAAAGCAGCAAGGAGCTGTTTTAAGTACATATGAAGCCAGATACTGGGGGCTCACTCCTCTAAGGCTAGCTACTCAAGAGGCTGAAATCCAAGGATCATGATTCCAAGCCTGCTGGGACAGAAAAATCTGAAAGAGACTCTCTAACTCCAGTTAACCTGCACAGAAACACACAAAATGGCTATCCTTTCTTTACAAGGATTCACTCACAGTCAAACATTTGCCTAGAAATAACGACGACACAAAATTGAAAAAAACAACAACCAAAATGGACAAAAAAGATATGGGTTATAGAGATGATATTTTTCTCCAGCCCTTGATTTAAACTAATGTAGTAATCTCCTTTTTTCAACTGTGAGGCTAAAGGGTAAACACGAAAGAATTTTTTTCAAGAAATTACAATTATTAGATATTATTTCATCCAAGGCAGACCATAATATTGTGGCAATCCCATGTTCTTCTATGTTTAAAGTCGATTGGATATGGTTCAAAACGTGGATTGAAATGATCAATGACAGTGCTTATCAGTGCTCAGTAAAGAGCAGCAAGGAAGCAACTATGCCCTCAAATATTGCTCTGGGATTCAATAACTTATCAAAGCTTTCAATTTCCAAGTTACACAAAATTGGAGTCATCACCCCCACCCTCTCCTGTGTGGTTCATCATCTGCTCTCTATATCAGCACCACTACCTCTACAGCCATTTTATTGAATGGGGAGGGGGGCTGGGGGGGGGGGACGTGAGCCACTCCCTGAGCTACAAGCTATACCTGTTTTCTTATTGGATCCTCATTTTTTAATCCTATAAGGTAAGACTCTTATCTACATGCTACCAACATGAACTCAGGAAACTCAGAAAAGTTAAGTTCCTCAAAAACACAATTTGTAATGTCAGCTCTCTCTGTCCCATCAGTCCCCAGATCCTATGTTAATCTCCAACCTTTCTTTTTAGTGTTACTCAATTTCCTTAACTTGCATTTCTAGTACTATCAATTTTAATCCCAAATGTTTTCTATTAAAATTCTCATTTAAAAACATTCTCTAAGATACATATGATAATATCTTGCATCAGTTATATGAAAGTACATTGTCTTCTTGGAACCAATTCCATTTGAACACCAGAATTTCATGTACTGCACCAAAGTTTTCCACTGAAATGTCATAAGGTGATTTGTTAAGTGGCATATATTCACTGCCCCAAATATTTGAAACAAGGAATGCTTTATGTAGCAAAACAATAGCATGTAAACATGTATGTGCTATTAACACAACGCGTATATTTTTATACAATAAAAATGTTTCTTACCTGAATTGTTCCATGAAGAATTAACGAATATGAAACACATTTCCCTCAGGTAAATAAGAAGGCTGCTGTTAGTAATTTCATTTGGTGGACTTAGGTTTTTGGGGGTGTTTTGTGTGTTTTTGCTTCTTTAAAGGTTAAAAATTTAAAGTGTCCTTTAGGTTAGGATGGAGGTCAATTTATTAGATTTATAAAACAAGAGAAAGGAATTATAAACTGAAAGGGAAACGTATATTGTAATAGCTGAATTAAAATTAACTTAGTATAATTAAAAACAGAATAAACACATCTCTAAAGAGAACAGTCTCCCCTCCACCCCCCAAAAATGGAAGTGGAAAACAACTAAGGTTAAGTGTTGTTTATAGCTTTAGAGAGTTATTATTTAGACGTTATGCCTTCAAGACATAGATTAGCCGAAGTATTTCAAGAAATAGGTTCATCTAACCTTTGAGTTGGCATCTTATCCTTGCTATTCTCTGCCTTAAGACGTAGAAAGCTGCAAAACAAATGTCCAAAAAAAGAAATTCCAGATCTTTTCTCTGTAAGGAGGCTGGACTTGGGTATTTATCAACTTGTTACATTCCCGGAGACTTACACACATTCAACTTTCAGTGCTTTCTGAAACAAAACAAAAAATCTAGGACATGTTTAAAATAGTAATATTTTAGTCACCATTTTTTTTATTAAAAGCATTTTGTAACAAAAAAAATTAACCAATAATTGAAGTTCTGCTATTCTTCTATAGTTGAAATCCGAGTGAAATATCTCAGACCTTTGGTGACACTGGTATCATCCAATCAAATTTTTCAATTCCAATTTTTGACAATATTAAGTTTGGGTTCCTAGAGACAGTATCCTTTTATTTAAATGAGTGTTGGACAAGACATCTGAAAAAAATTACAATTTTTGAACAATTAGCAATCAGGGTTGGTAGTTGTTAAACTAACAGATCTTTACTTACCTGCCTCTCACATATTGTATTTTTTCTTTTCTCCAGCCTTGGGAAGGAACTATTAAGGTTGATTTTTTTTCATCCCTTTCATAGGATTTTCTTCTTGCATGGCTGCTTTGGTTGTCAATAGCAACAAGAATTAACCATGAAAGCCCAGCCATTTTACTTGAGGATGCATACATAAACCAGTTACAGGAGAGGAAAGGGAAAAGACTTGAAAGACTAGTAATCATGGTCAGTTTTCAACCTACCAAGATTCTTGGAAGGAAAGCAGTGATTTTATTGCTTCTCTTTTGGAATAATGCCTTCCTTCTATAAAATATGAAATGTCTACTTTAACATGTCATTTTTGTGTATTGATTTGTTTAATTTAAATATGTTAATGAGCCTTGGTTGTAGGGGAAGCTAATAGAAAAAAATTCCATATCCAATTTGATTCAGTAAGTGTAATATTTTAACTAGTGATAGAATGATTGACCCATAGTTTAAAGGTATAAATGGTAGGTGCCCATGTTGGCGAGGTTTGCAACAATTAGTGTTTTTATTGCTGTTTTCAACTTTGTAAGAACTCACCATATCTTGATATTGACACATTTATTAAAATGAAATAATGAAACAAATCAAATGCAATCTAATTATACAACTGAAAATGAACCAAAGGATAAATTACATTCTGGATCACATATTAAAGAAAAGTGTTTATGCATGGTAAAGAGAAAAATTATAAAAGGATACTGTTTCTTTACATTTTCACTGCCAATTTTGAATGAGCTAATTTATCAGGAAAAGTTTTACCCAAGGTAAAACAAGTATTAAAGAATAGCAAACATCATTATTTTCTAACTACCTATCTTAGTTCTATGGAACCAAACAGTTCTATATTGTTTACTTCCTTCTTATTCTTAAACTTGCATCACATTCTTCCTACCTAAATTAGCCTGGACACAACCACAAATTTTACTGTGGAAATATGTATATCTGTTGAGGCTTAGCATAAAATTTTAGTCCATGTCCCATATGTTAAAAATTTGCATTTTCAAGCTATACACAACTACATTTTAAAGAAATGTTAAACTTGGAACAGATTGCTTCCAGAAAGTTTCTCTACTCTTTATTGATGAATCAGGAAATATCCATAGACAGTTATCATGACAATTTTTTGGCAAGTTGCCAGAAATAAATGCACTACATGCTTGTGTGGGGGAAGGGGGTATGAGGTGCCCCAAGGTAGAATTCATTAGCAGCACAAAACATTAAAAAAATCAGTCCCATTTTTTTCCTCAAAATGCTTTTCTACAGCTGTTTCAGCTGGTCATTGGAGTCAATTCAGGCAGCACTGTCAGCAAAGCTATGCAGTTACAACTTACAACTCTAGAACTCTCTCACACAACTGTCCCCAGGACCACTTCCAGGTTTTCTAGAACCTCCAGCTGATAATAGGTGCTTTACTATTAATAAGCACTCTGATCATTTTATGAAGTTACAACTCATTCAAAAATTAACAAGCATTCTGATAATGTTACAAAATTGTGACATTCAAATCAGAGAGATAAAATCATTCAGATTCATTTTTCTTGCCTCTATAACTAACTACAAGCCTATACTTTGGAGACAACCTTGAAGTTGGGACTACTGAAGAAAGGAGGGGAATGCAGTTTGGTGATAGAGCACTTGTCTAGAGTATGAGTGCCCCTGGGTTCAATCTCCAGAAAGAAAAACAGAAAAGAGTTATAGCTAGGTGTATTAGCTTACCTCAATACTACCAGCACTCAGAAGGCTGAGGAAAAAGAATTCTAAGTTTCAGGCCTACACAGTGAGACCCTCTCAAATAAGAAAGAGGGGGAAAGGGAACGAAGAGAGAAAGAAGATAGAGGAGAAAGAGGAGAGGAAGGAAGATAGCAGAGGGGGAAGGGAAGAAGGGAGAGAAGATCAGAGATCTTAAGGCACTAAGTCCTTTTCTTTATCTTCTTGGATATGGTATCATTTGCTGTAAAAGATTATAAAAATGGCCAAATTCTAGGCCAAGGAAAACGTTAAAAAATATAAAAGTGTTAAAAGACTGTGATGGCTGATGTAGTTACCATAGGACTCAGACAGAGGCATACAGCCTTTTAAGCAAGAGGCTCCTCCCCACAGGTGACAAATGCCAGGTACATACAAGAATGGGAAAGCTCTGCCCTGACATGTCCTTCCACATGCAGCCCTCACTATCAGCTAGAAGAAAGGAATAATGAACAATTGCTCAATGTCTTAAATTTTATGCTTGTCATTGTCAAACATCAGTTGCTGTAAGTCTGCTAAACTCAATTCCTTACTACACAACTCAGTGCATTTGATAACACCAACCTCCACATTCAGGAAAACAGAGATGAGCAGCATGCAAAGCGCTCAGGTGACTTCAGTGTACTCTTTCATAGGAATTAAAAAGCATTGAGGAATTCCTCAGACCTCAAAACAAGTACTGAACACATCTACAATTATAGTAATTTTTTCATTTTATTCTTTTCTTCCCCAGAGTGTCTCAAAAACCATATCTGTCTTAGTTAGAAAAATATACATCAGAATATTTTAATACATAGCTACCCATAGACTTCAAGATACACTGAATAATTTGTCAATAAATTTAAAACCAAATCAAGAACAAAGGCTCTCAATATGCTGCTATCGTTAAGAAACACTATGAAAATATATGAAAGCATGTGAATTTGGACCAATTTATCCACTAGAAACTATTAACATAAGTTATACACATATACCATAATCTCTAAACACATATATTTAAACATACTGTGAATGCAGTCAGAATACTCAATGTATATACGTTAAGAGAGAACTGGGAAAATTGAAGGAATTGGTGAGGTTGGGAGAGATGGGAATAATTATTGATCAAGATGCAACTGTACTCCAACTGACATGTTGAACTGAAACCCTTCTGTATAACTGCTTAAAGACAAAAAAATTAAAAACAAATGCTGAGCACTGGTGGCTCACACCTGAGATCCTAGCTACCGAGGATCTCGGTTCAAAGCCAGACTGGGAAGGAAAGTTCTTGAGATTCATCTCCAATTAACCACCAGAAAACCGGAAGTAGCACTGTGGCTCAAGTGGTAGAGTGCTTGCATTGAGCTGAAGAGGGGAGGGACAGTGCTCAGGCCCAGAGTTCAAGACCCACAACCAAAAACAAAACAAAACAATAAAAATACTGTAATACATAGTTGGAATTTGTTTTTCTATTAATGAGCAATGGAGTTGCCATTTGTTGCCATGCAAACATTTGGTAAATAATTATCAAGTCTCTAAAAAATATTAGCACCGAAATAAAGTAGAAGGACCCAAAGACTGGAAAGGTATTTTGGGTGACAGAGACAGTTTCTGTAAACTTAGCAGCATTCTTCTTTGACCTTAGGGAACTTTCATTGAAAATCAATTCAAATCTCTTAATTTGTGCAAATAAGTCCCTTTTGAGGCTTTTGACAAAGTATATCTAAAGCTACGAACTGCTACTTCTGAAAATATTAAAAAATCTGCAAATATTAATAAACACTGGCTGTCTACCAAGGGCTAGAACTTAGTAACAGAATGTTACTAACAGGATGTTAAAAATATCTGTACTTGGGGTGACACTGTCCAAAAGAAATGCACTCATTACCCGACTTACGAAATGGTAACCCCTGGTACAACAGCTTAACAATAACGATAAAATTATATTTTAAAAATGTCTGTACGGGCTGTGTGCCATCGGCTTGAGCCTATAATCATAGCTACTCAAGTGGCTGAGAAATGAGGATCAGAGTCTCACCTTAAAAGCATATAGAAGGTAAGATGGAGGTTGGTGGCTCATACCTGTAACCTAAAGATCCTGGTTCAAAACCAGCCCAGGCAGACAACACCAAAAGACTTTGATCTCCAACCAACCAGCAAAAACTAAAACTACAGAGGTTTGGTTCAAGTGGTAGAGTGAAAAACCTAAATAAGAGTAGGAGGCCCCTAGTTCAATCCCTAGTACCAGCGTGTGCACACACACACACACACACGTACACGGTGATTTCTACAGATGAAAAGCACCAAATATAAATGATGGACATTGGACATGTCACAGGAAGATGGGGAAGGGGGGAAGTACCCACCAGCTTTCAACTTGATAACTCATCAAAAGTCTTTGAGGAGCAGACAATGTTGTTCCTAGGACCCAGGGCATACTTTCAGCTGCATAACCTTCTGTTTGTTCGAGGGCAGAATTAGCAGCTGAACTTGCAGGGACTTGGAGTGTTTCCCTTCCAGCTTGAGAAGTACTAAAATTTCTAATCCAGAAAGGTTAAGGGCTGCCCGGATTAACTGTATGAGGAGATCTCAGGAAATTAGTGGACCTTAATACTCTTATAAAAATTGATTCTAATCAGGCAAAGAATGAAAGAACAAAGTCATTTCTGTGAAACTTATCTTTGAAGACTACATATGTTCAAAAAATACCTGTTGGAAAAAGGTCAAGCTTCTTCAAAATGGCTTTTAGCTTGAATTCCAAGACCACTTGAAGTCACTCAAAGTACATGGTGTTCTTAAACAACCTTTCAGGGGGAAGTGGAAGTTGAGTAGTTTTCAGAAACTTTTATTTCCTAAGAGCTTAGGGATTCAGGTTCACTGCCAAAAGTCGTTATAAAATTATCATTGCTTTGCTTTTAATCATATCTCAAAAAAGAGTAAGTTCTGTATCCTCATTCCAAAATTAGAAAAAGAAACTAATAAACTTAGGAAAATGAAATATATGTATTTTATTTTTTATCAGTTGTGGGAGTTGAACCTGGCCCGGGCGATACCACTCAGCTCTTCAGCTCAAGGCTAGCGCCCTACCACTTGAGCCACAGTGCCACTTCCAGCTTTTCTGTGTATGTGGTACTACAGAATTGAACTCAGAGCTTCATGCATGCTAGGCAAGCACTCTACCACTAAGCCACGTTCCCAGCCCTTTGATATGGTTTTAAACAGCAAAGTTTCCCAGTTGCTACTAGGCTATATACTACCACGTAAGTGTGTATAAAATACTCATTCATGATCAACACAAGTTGCTATAGTTGTTGACTACAAAGCTGGCTACAAGTTATTTCAGTAGATATAACTTCTCTGTGAGTGCAACAATACTCATCACCTTCCAGGCTGACTTCAAATTTTCTAATTTAAGAGCTAAGGTCGTAGCTTGGGGTTAAGAGTGCTTGCTTAGCATGTGAAAGACCCGTGGTCCTACACCCAACACTGCAAAGAGAAAATAGCATGGATTTACTCTCACTTTTAAAAAGAGAGCATTCAGATATAAGTATTAAAGCAGCCAGGCGCCAGTGGCTCACGCCTGTAATCCTAGCTACTCAGGAGGCTGAGAGCCAGTCCGGGCAGGAAAGTCCTTAAGACTCTTATCTCCAATAAACCACTAGAAAACCAGAAGTGGCACTGTGTCTCAAGTGGTAGAGTGCTCACCTTGAGCTGAAGAGCGCAGGGACAGCGCCCAAGCCCAGGGTTCAAACCCCACGACTGACCAAATAATAATAAAAATAAATAAAAAATAAAAAACAAAGTAAGATATAATCTATGTAATTTTGTGATGAGGGGCAGAAAGTCAATGTCTAGTAGACAGTAAATATTTAAAAATCGTATTCTTTCTACAAGACTAAGCTTGGGAATCTAGGCAGATACAAGTAAATTAAGTGTGAAATTTAAATATTTCATTTACCAAATTGAAAATCTATGCTTCAACTAATGGTCTTTTTCATATAAAATACAGAAGGAATTCAATTACTTTCTCATCACTCCAACCTCTGCAACCATTAGCCAGCAATATACATGATCCAACTAAAATTACTAAACAACTCCCAAAATAGCTTCAGAATGAATAATTATTTCATGGTTTCTTTGTTTCATTGACCTATAAATTCATCTAAAACTTAAAAAGAATCTTAACAGTTTACATGGCCTCTGTACATAGCTGTTACTTCCTGCAGGGAAGAGAGAGAGAGCAGAAAATAACATTCAGAAGTAAAAAAGCAAAATCAGGCTGTAGCTGTAAGTTTCATATTTTCCAAAATCTCCAAAAAAAATAACAAAACACCTTCAGTTTTCCTGGTATTACAGATAAAAGATACAAAACCATCTTAATTTATATCATTTCCTTAAGAAACCACAAATGTCTCACTGCCAAAGAACTCAGAAGGTGAATAGCTTTACTGAAACCTGAACTAGCTGAGATTTTATTCCTATTTCTTGAGAATGCTTTCAATTTTACAAATGCCATTGTTATAAGTCACACATACAACCAAATCTTGAAGTAAACAACCATACAGTAAATATAGTGTCTATATATTTTATATATTCTTCTCTCCATTAAAGAAGTTCTCTGATATAGTTTAGAGCTACAATCTGTCTTTAAAACCTGCTTGTAAAATAATAGTGTCACTAAAACATGTTAACTAGCTAATCAGGGAAAATGTCAAAGGATAAACTCAGCAATCCCAAGTTATCTGGTTCTTTTAGTTAAGAATTGTTTCAATAGTATACCAAGAGCCTTTTTAAATGAAATGTATAAACACTGAGAAATCTCTAGTACTTCATTGGTAAGAGAGAAAATGTTCATAGAATAAAAATGTTTCATTAAGATGATGAAAAATTAAAGAATAGAATACTTTGTGTCCATTACTAAGTAACTAAGTAACTGAGGGACTGTGCATAGTAAAGATGCACCCCTGAATCTGTGAACAGATTTCATTTGGCAATAAAGACCCACATTAATATTAAATATTACTATTATAATATTAATTGTCTACATTAATAATTATAATAGTAATATTCAAGATTAAAGTGAATCTCAAGACAATTAGAAAAATCAATTAGAAAATCAAAATGTAAATTTTCAGCATTCAAGAGCTTTATGGATGAATCAAGAAGACAAAATAGAGAATCAAAGAGCACAAAGAAGCCAAGGGTATGACCTATGCGAGAAGTATGAAAATACAACCTACCTAATTCTGGAATGGGTTGTACTTTTCCAGTAATGCTGGAATGTGGGGACAGAATGCTGAGTGGTACAGGCAGGAAGCAGAAGAACAGACTTAATTCCCATTTGGGTTGCATCTCTGATCCCTCCTTCCTTAGTCCCAGAAGGATGGCTGGAAAGTCCCTCAGCTGAATATGGCCTTTGGGGCTAAACATAGTGACTCATGAAAGGAGGTTTCTTGACACTAGGGCCCTGCAGGTCTCTTCAAAGGAGTCCAAGAAAAGGAGACCAGCAAGTAAACATGAAATGCAGTATGCTTTGTGTACAAATGTATATCTGACTCACATGACTAGTAAGTCAAAATGGCTCAGAAGTGTTTAACCAAATGGAATAGACCCTCATCAAAGTATCACTGCCCAAGGGCCATACAATCTCTTAAAGAGCACAATGAAGGCACCACTTTCAACCACCCCCTTTTCTAAGGCATGGACCCAGAGGATCTGGCTACAGACAAGATTCACTTCCTTTTGTTTTGCTCTGGTTTCTTTCTTTCATTCTTTTTTTTTTTTTTGAAGGAAAATTCCAAAGTGAGTCATTCAGAAGAAAAGATACCCAAGGACATCTTTGATAAGGAAGAACAGACCTCTTAGAAGAGAACTCTTGAGATTATTTAAGGGTGAGAAAGCTAAAATTATGTTTGATATTACATTCCCTAAAAGTTGTCTGGAATTGTTGTTTGTAGCCCATTTCAGATTTAATTATTATAGAATGGCAAGGAAAGTTTCCTTGAATAGATGTAGTGACAAACTTGTAATTTCATGAAAGCGTTCTTCAAAACATAATCAGGAAGGTTCAATGTATTCTATTCACCTCTTTGGGGGGCTGTTCACCCCTCTGAGCTGACCTCTTGGCCCCACATTCCTCGACCTGTTTATATCAAAACAAAGAAAGACAGGCAGAACTGAACTGACAAGAAACATTTGGACCATAAAGATTCTGGAGAAACACACTGAAAAACCTGTGAATCTTTCAATTCATTTTTACATTCTTGCCATCTTCAATATTAGTGCTAAAGCAGCATTTGGCCCTTTTTAAAACTTTCCAGGAATTTTATTTTACTGAAATAGAGAATGTGAGAAGTATTTTTAATTTTGGCAGTAAATATACAAAAAGTACACTTATCATAGCTAATGAACAAAGAATATAATAGCACAGATTTGTCCTTCCTCCAATACTGTCTTGGTAGCTGTATTCCTTTACTTTTTTTCACTTTTCTAAATATGTATGTAGTATTTACTCAGTACTGAGAATAGTCTCAAGTGTTCTATAAATTCTAACTCTTTTAAAATGTGGCAGGGTCTTTGAGAAATGTACTATTTTAGGTTGAGTTTAGAAATGAGGAAAATAAAGCATAGAAAAATTGAAATACTTGCTCTAGGTCAGACAGCCAAGAGGTCAAACTGTAATTAAGTACCAAGCCATCTAGCCCCTCCACTATGCTTGCTCTCAGACCTTCACTGAATCTAAGATAAGCTGAGTCTTGGGCAGACATTGTACATATTTTATAATGTTACCATTTCAATAATTAACTTGTTCCATTTGGCAGTTTCCTCAGATTACTGAAGAATAACAAGATGGAAATGATAAATACTATCCAATATTGTATTTAATCTCTTTGCATTCTATTAGAAACAAAATGAAGCCATAAAATACAGTATTCTATATGTTAGGAAAGCTACTACACAGAAAGTAAAATCTCTTATATGATTAAATTTCTATAATGCCTACTGTAGCTACAAAAAAGTCCCTGTACTCACTGAAATTCAGAATTGCCAAGCTAGTACATATTGGGGTGGGGTGGGGGGACTCATTATATGGTATGGAAATAGACAACAGCTCTGAGAAGTGTTTCCTGGGGAATTCCACAGTTGATGAACCACTCATCTGAGGAGATTTCTCTTTGGAATTCTTTTAGCATACCTGGCAGACAGCCCCTGTGCCCCTAATCTCTGCCTTCAAGGGAAGATGTACTCACCATGGCTCCCAGGGCCTTTTGCCAATGAAGCCTTGTCCTGGGTGGGGCTAGGAGACTTGTATAGACCTCAAAGCATTACAGCATTAGATTTGTGAGTTGCCTGCAAATTACAGGAGCAAGTAAGGAGGAAATTAACTCCTTACCTACAAAGAGACACCCTTTATCTTTTTCATCTGAGAAGGATAAGCCAAGAGAAGGATCCATTCCTCACTGCTTGGTTAATACAGCCTGGTGGTTCATCAAATTTCACACCTGTTAGCCTTTAGCTACAAAGACTTCTGACACTGTGATTTAAACGGCAGAAGGCTACATTCCACAAGAAACTACCTACTCTGGACCATCTCCACTTAAAAATAATAGACTAACCAGTAGGAGTACAACAGCATTGCCTAGTTCTTCCACTTACTGGAAATGGGAGTTACCACATTCTCTTTAGCAGCAGGAGGGGCGCACCTAGTTAAAGGGTTTAGTCTAGAGACCTACATGAAGAACACAACAGCCAGCTTCACCTTTTCACCTCCCATCCCCAACCAGAGACAACAGCATGGGTGCTACTCTCTCCACTTCACAAAGGGAAGGATAAATTCTCAAAAGCAAAAGTAGCGGAGGAAACATCTTTCTTGAGCATCAAACATCGTCCATTCATGTCTAAGGCAGGTTCCTTCACCACTAGTTCTAGCGTCCTTAAGTCCACTTCTCTATTCCGCAGACCTCCCTCCTTGCCTCATCTCACCAGAAGTGTTCGATCTAATGATGCCTTGGAAATTCGATCATTTGGAGTCTTTATTTTTTCAAAAAGGAACAAGGGAAGTGGGAGAAAAAAACAAGGGAAATGTACTCACACCATATACATAACTGTAACCCTTCTGTACATAACCTTGACAGTAAAATAATTTTTTTAAAAAAGGGATACAATTTGAGATCCAGGTCAGATTTGGGAACGAACTTCCTAATTTCTCAAATATTTATAATATGACTATAAATTTTAGCATTAACATATCCATCTTGATAAGGGGGAAAAAAAAGCCAGGGCACTGAGTACATGGTTTTGATTAATTACAAAGCTTGCAAATGATGTTTTTTTCCAGAGATTTTTTTCTCTGATTATCTTGTGTGGTCTACATAAAACACTGGAAATATAATCTTTTTCATAAAAATATTCACAAATGGAACACTTTACATGAGTTAGAATGAGGATTTTATAAGTAAAGTTCACCTATGTTGAAAATGAACTATACAACTTATGGGTGGGAATGGGAGGGAAAAACAGAGAACAAGGGAAGGGGGGATATTGTCCAAAAGGAAATAGACTCATTACCTGACTTATATAACTGAAACTCCTCTGTACATCACCTTTATAATGACGATTAAATTTAAAAAAAAATAAGTAAAGTTCTCTGCTTATTTAGTGTAAATATAGTCTAGACTCATTATCTCAACTCCATCTCACAGCCTGGCATAAAGTAAGCCTTACAGAACACAGGAGTTAGAGATAAGAGGAGAAATGCATCAATGAACAGCAGTCCAGGTGGCTCTCCATGTGTGTCAACGCTGACACCTCAACCCAGGTGGCTCATGGTAGAAAGGAACCAACTAAGGGCTTGGGCACTGCATCTGAAAACCCCGGTCAGCTCTATCCAGCCAAGTTTTTGCTCAGTCATGATGGGTTCTCTGCTGCGTCGCTGCATACCAGGTCCACTGTGGGTCACTGTGGCAAGTCCCACCTCCCCCTGGGGGATCTGAACTCCTCAGATACTCACGTTGACAATGTCCCCAGGACTGGCGGGCCCAGCCCCAGCAGCAGTCAATCCTCCCTCCATATCGACATAGGCCAATGGAGGACACTATTTGCCGGGGCCACCTAACAACAACAACAAAAAAAAAATCAAAACGAAGATACTTGAGATCAAACATAAATTTCTCTTTGTTATTGGGGGGGAGAGAGAAAATCACTCAACAACTTTCTCCAATCTCTTTTATGCCTGCAGAAACGCAAGGATAAAAACACCTTTGCAGCCCAGTTCTGCTCTGATCTAATTTCAAATTGCAGACAATTAAACAGACACACCTCCAGCACACAGGGGGTGAGGTGGGAGGGTGTGGGGGAAGACTCTTTCATACGGAGAAATTGTGCCAAAGCTGCCATTCACAGGGTGATTTCTGAAGCTTGAAATAAAACAGATTCCTCAAAGACTCACACCTGTTACTGCAGGGTCAGGTGCCAGTTTTTAAGTGAAAAGTATTTAAGACCAGTCAAAGCAAAAACAATCTCTGCCTCATATCGAGGGCCTATGGGGAAAGAGGCAAAAAGAAAGGCGGATCCTGAAAGAAAAAAAAATCCAATGAAACAGGACCCTTTTGAGAGATACAACAGGAAAGAGAAGAGACAGAAACAGACATAGACACAGCCACACACACGCACACGCAAATCTAAATAAAACCAAATAAAGTTTTAAAATAGCTAAATCTCGAGTGTCCTCGTGGTTTGAAACGTGCCTGCATCAACAATTCATATTATTTCCCTCTCAACGAAAATAGCGCCTAAAAAATGTAGATTTATCCACCAGATGACACTTTGACCCGTAATGTGTTAAACTGTTTCTTTGTTTAGATTCACACCTTAGTGGCTTTTGCCTCCCTCCAAGATCATTTTGTCTGTTTTAGACATCTTTTGAAAGGGACACTGACACTGTGGTCCTATCTTGATGCTTTTTTTTTTTTTGGTTGTAAATGTGTGCAAGAAATGCATGATATATCCAAACGTGGACATTAAAAAAAAAAAAGTCTAGTCTTTGGCTAACACCCACTTTTCCTTGCTGTTTTTTTTGGGGGGGCGCTTTATCTGCCCTTCCTACCCCCCTCCCAGGCCCAAAGTACAAAATAACCCCCAAGTGTCTGTCTCTGCCCAGCAGGTGGTGAATTCCTCTTCTGGGTGCTCCTCCGGTTGCCCTCCTCTCTCGATCGCGGGATTGATGGGTTACAAGACTGCAGGAGAGGCAGGTGCGCCTGCTCCGGGGTCCTGCAGACATCCACCAAGGGGCGTGGCGGAGATGGGAGGCGC
>NW_012267286.1:8522246-8522680 GCF_000151885.1 Dipodomys ordii
AGCCGCTGAGTGACAGGCGAGACAGAGCCCCGAGGTTGGGACCTGTCAGAGCACGCCGCCCCGCAGGCTCGGCCGAGGCTCGGGGAGTCTCGTGGTGCGCACCCCCTTTCCCACCGTGGCGCCCCAACTCTCAGGTCGCCCTCCCCTCGCAGCCCTTATTCCTCTGCTCAAGAAAACCAAGCGGCAGCGAGGATGCCAACAGGTCCCCAACCCAATCGCTCGCGCCCTGGCCCCCCCTCCCCCCACCACGGTCTCCAAACACGGCTTTGGCCGCGAAGCCTGGAAGGTTCTCCTCTGGGGCAAGGGGGGGAGGGAGGAAAAGGTCCAGGGTGCAGCTCAGACCCAGGCTCGAGACCCCCTCGTCGCTCGGCGCGGTGCCGGGTGGCGCGATCGCCCCGCCGCGCCCCACCTCGGGGCAGCGGAGTCGGGGCCGG
>NW_012267286.1:8523265-8548681 GCF_000151885.1 Dipodomys ordii
GGGGATGGGGAAGGGTGGGAGGCGGGGGTGCAGACGCTCCCACAACTCCCGGGCGGGGCCGAGAGCCCTAAGCTAGGAGGAAAGTTGCCAGGCTTTCCCGGGAAAGGAAAAAAATGGGGTGCTCAGCAAAAAGAGGTGGTCCGGAAAGGCCAGGTTCCGCCCCAACAGGTGGTGGCTGCAGTGGCGAACCACAGCTTTCAGCCCCGGGCAGAGAAACCCGCGGTGGGAGACGCTGGTCTGTGGCTGGAGCCGAGCAGCGTCTGCATTCAGCGAAACCGCAGCCGGACTTGGACGGATGAGCCAAGGCAAACCGGGAGCTCGTTTCTCCCGCAGAGTTGGCAAAGCTATAGATGTGATTTTTTTTTTTAATTTTGTAACCAACCGAAAGAAATGTTTGGCTCTCCGGTGGAATTTTGAGGAAGAAACGTGCACATTGTTTCTCTCTCGTCCAATTCAACTACAAGCGCATTTGGGTAGGGCTGGCCCAGGGCAAGTGCCCGCCAGAGAGGCAGGGTTGGAACTTCTGAGAAGTGTGTTGGTGTCTGATCTTGAGGGGATCGTTTAGAAACCACCGTACGTAACCATAGCTCTGTGGTTGCAGAGTGAAATTTAACTAATTAATTAATTAAAATACTACTTTTGCCAGACACTGGTAATCCTAACAACTCAGGAGTCCTTGGATCTAAGGATCAAGGTTGGAAACCAGCCTAGCCAGGCACGCCAGTGACATTCTTATCCCCAATTAACCACCAAAAGCACCAGCCTTGAGTGGAAAATCTAACGCACAGCGCCCAGGTTCTGAGTTCAAGCCCCTATACTGGCACACACATAATAAATAAATACTGTTTTTAAAGGACTGTGTTCAGATGAAAATCCACCACTGTCCTAAAATGCAAGTTCAAACTTGCGTCATCCAGTCATTCCTGGTCTCAATGGCTCTTTCCCCCCCCCCCCCTGCATCTTCTACCCTCCTTTTCTTTCCAGGCGTCCCCTTCCAGACTATTCCTGCCTACCAGATTCTATTTGATGCATACCACTTGTCTTCTATCTTTCTGTGTAACTTGTTTATTTTTCCTTTGCTTATTTTTTTCTGCTAGAATGCAAACTCTCCCCAAGGGAGTTATCTTTCATACAGAGTAGTGTGCATGAGTATTTGTTGAATGAATTTGCTATATTATAAATATTTTCTCCTTTGTTTGTTCCTTCTTTTCCTTCCTTATCCTTCCTTCCTTCCTTCCCTTCTCCCTCCACCCCCCCCTTCTCTCTTTTAGTTTCTCCAGCTTCAAATTGTAAATGGAAAGTCCTGTGGTGAGACTACCTTGCTAGCCTGATCTCTCAATGTGTGTAAAAATAGGAATTTTCTGTAAGAAAAAAAAAACAATGATAGTTTTCAACTAAAATGACTCTGATTTCCAAGTCGTGTTCTGTTAGCAAAACATGTTTCTATTTTAATCTTAGGAAACATCCAGGGCAATTCGGGCTTGGGACATTATTTTAGGCAAACAGTTTGGTGTCATCCATTTCAGATCCTTCTAAATGAAGTCCAAAAATGGAGGAGTCAAAATATTTTTCCTCCAGAAAAATCAAATTTTTGCAAGTGTAATGTAGGCTTGGTTCCAGGTCCTACCGGCCATTCCTTTGTTGTTCTATTTGTTGGTTGCACTATTGGATTTACAAATACACTCCATAGGAGCAGTGGGTGGTGGGTGAGGGCTAAATTACAGGCTAAGAAGGTGAGGATAAAAGGAAAGGGGCAAGACCAATATGTGAGAGCAGGTTGAATATCTGAAGTACAAATGCAATGTCCCATTGTCACGCTTCCTCCCAGACATATTTTCTTTGGCCTAGAAACCCCTCCATTCATCCTCAGTCATTTGAACAATCTAGATTTACACTTGGGGTCCAAGTATAGCTCTACCCTTAACCAGAAAACCATTCTGTATTTTTCCTTGGCTGATTCCATTATATGAACGTCTATAGTGCATACCCCAAGAGGAGGTCCTGGAACATTACTCTAATTGCCTCTTTACCATGCTGGGTCCCTCTACACATTAGTCTAGCCAATAAGAAAACAGAGGCAGGACTGATCTTGTTACTATATCTCATGTGCCAGGTCCACTGACTGATACAGGCTTAAATGTAATGAATCGATTGGACTGAATTCTGCACCGTGAACTTTAGCTTCTCCCTTGAGTAGCTAATTAAATCAGGATTGGTTTTCTTGTTTTTTGTTTTATTTTAATCTGAGACTAGGACCCAAACACTGTTTCTGACACTTTTGTTCATTGGCTGGCTTTCTACCACCTGAACCATACCCCAAGTCAGTCTTTATTGAACCATGGTGTGAGACTTAAGACTTCCAATATCTGTCTTTTGTACTACATTTGTGACTACTAGCCATCATTAAAAAAAAAAAGCAGTGACATTCCCATAAGTTGGATAAGGGTCAGAATCCAACCAAGGCCACACGTGCTAGTCAAGTGCTTCAGCATTCCTATCTGTCTTAAACAAGCAAGAATGACATCAGATGTCTTGCTTGTAGCAGTATCTGTATTGAGCAGATATCTGAATTTAACAGATACAGTGTGATAAGCTTGGGGTTAGGTTTCCTACCACAAGGTACCTTTCAAGTTATAATCCTAATTTTCCCATGCATAAATATTTCCTACCTTTGGTTCGCAAGGTGATACAACTAAAGAACAAAATAGAATCAAACTAACTTAACCTCAGGATATTTAGAATTTACAAGCTCTGAATTACTTAGTTTTTGCTAAATCAGTATCCTAACATGTATCAGACATTCCCAGGTTCTGGGATCTCAGCTAGCAACAAGATAAAGTCCTTCCATAAAATTATATATATATATATATATATATATATATATATATATAATATTGCAGTGTGAGAGAAGAGAAGTAAGAAAGGAAGGAAAAGGTACAAAGAGAAGATAAAGGAAGGTGAAGGTGATAGGAAGCAATAAGCATGTGGGGTTTTGTTGTTGTTGCTGCTGCCTTCGTTATAGTTTGGGGGTGTTCTGGGTTGTTTTGTTTTTGAGACCGTCCCACTGTGCAGCCTAGGCTGACCTCCTAGTTGAGAGCCTCACTTGTGCCAGGATTACAGAAGTGCCTCACTCCATACTGTTATCTGGCTATTTCCAGAGAAAGGACATTTCAACAGAGACTGACATGAGAGAAAAAGACCGCACATGAGGGTGAAGGTAGATGATGTCCAGGCTTAAGGTAGGACCAGACACATTTTCTTTTCAGATTCTCAATGACTTCTCACAGTGAGTTGACAAGCTATTGCTTTCCACAATAGAGTCAATGCGGTGGCATACGCATGATGTTTATTTTTTTAAATAAATAAATAAAAAAATAAATGCCTGTTAGGAGAAGGTTAAGCACAACTGCTTATTCAAATCAATCTGGATTCTCACCTGAGCAAGAACTGAATTGAAGACTGCTCTAGCAGTGGAAGAAGGGCCTTGGTCAGATGTTAACCATACTTCTAGAAGATTTACTTTGTCCACAATCTTCCCTACCTATATCAGAAAACACTGTTGGAGTATGTAACCTGTTTGGGAACTATACATCACTCATAACCTTTTCTTTTTCTGTTGTCACAAATGTGAAGACCTGAGTGTTGTTTTAAGCAATGAACAGAGAGACATATTTCCAGGCCAGATTCATGGTTTCTGTGGCAACTAGATGTCCTTAAAAACTTAATAAGCTTCTGATCTAATTTCTTCCAGTCAGTTCCTTGGGCAGATAACCACAAAACTATTTTCTAACCCCAGTTCTTAGCTTTATTTCTTTGCTGCCTTATACGCTTCCATACTTGACTCTCTCATTCTAAAAGAGGCCACCTTGAGGCTTAGCTACAATCATCAGGTTCTTTCAGAGGACAACACCTTACTTTGATCTTTGCTTAGGAGACTTGGATCTCTTTCTTTGTGTGTATGGGACATCAAAGTGGCTGTCTTTTTCAATCCTGAGAGGACTTAAATTTCCAGCTTTCCACCCCACATCCAGCAGCTGCAGACATGCATGCCTCAAAAACTGTGTTGTGATCATATTCTCATTCTAACATTACACCACAAGCCACATAAAAAGCAAACACAAATAAATAAATAATAACCTTCTACTCTTCTACTCTGTCCTCTGGCTTATCTACATAACTATATGCTTGTCACACTTGCCTGGCCACCAGAAAATGCAGGGCTCTGGTAACTAAAACCCTGTGGTGAGAGTTACTTTGTCAGTTTAGGTAAAAGGTCAAGATGCTGTGACAATGAGACTTTCAAAAATGTAATGACTTTTACAAGAGAGGAATTTATTCCTTCAGCATGTAATCGTCTGAGATGAGTATATCAGGTTGGGAGGCAGCTGTCATTCAGATCCAAGGGTGACAGTGACTCTTACCACCACCATAGTCCCTCTGAACTACTGCCACTGAAGCCAGTGAGAAGGAGGGAAAGAAAATGTGGATGAAGTTCATCCATTCTGGTAAAGAGCAGAGCCAGGAAACAATACTCTTGTCTCAGATACTCACTTTTACTGGAAAAAACTAAATTACACAGTCAGACCCAGTTGCAAAGGAGGCTGGAAAACGTAACATAGCCTTGTAGGCTTGTGTCCTTTTCTCTATGACTACGGAAAGAGGGAAAGCAAAATATGGAAAGCAGTGAATAATCTCCACTACCAGTTAAGTATGATAGAGTTATAGATATTCAAATGGACACGTTAGAACAGGCTGTAGGATTGGCAACTCTGGAACTCAGAGGAGAGGTTGGGCTTGTGATAGAAATAAAGTCGATACTTACAAATGGTATGTAGATCCTACACACTGGAATAGAATGAGTGAATGTAGCGGTACAATGAAGACCGTAAGGGAAGAAGTATAATTAAACAGACTAAGACTAGAGCCCTGGGGTACTCCAAAATTTAAACTTGAGCAAGTAGGAGACAGACATAGGCATTGAGTCTGTAAAAGAGATAGGGGGGTAATAGGAAACTCCTGGAAGCCATGGGTAGAAAGGACTTTAAGAATCTGTGAGTGACCAACTATGTCAAATGCTGTTGAGAAGTTAAGCAGGATCAGGACTGAGAAATGATCATCAGATATGACAAGAAGATCATTGGCAATATTGGTAACAGTAGTTTTAGTAGAATGGTATGGAGATCCTGATTTTACTGGATGGAAAACAGAAAGAGGTGAACAAAAAGGAGACAAAGTTAGACAATTCTTAGGAGCAAAGAAATAAAGTGATAGTTGGACTAAGATGTTTTAGTGGAGATTATCTTTAAAGGAGAAAACTATATAAGCATATTCATATAGAAAGTAGCTGTAGAGTATTTTAAGAACTGAGAACAAATTATAGCTTCAAACACAATTATTACTGTTGCTATTTCTCCTTCATTTCTCATCTCATGCAAAAGAACATGCAAAACTATTTCAGGGGTGTTTGATTCTATTTGAATATTCCCTGAAGAACTGATATGGGCAAGGATGGCTGAGCCCCAAATTATAAAGAAATCTCAAACATTACAAAATAGAGTCACAGTCTCCCAATCTTTAGCCTTTTAAAAACCATGTCAATGACCTCATACAATTGTTAAAGCAAATTTGACTTGTTATTAATTGGTAAAAATGGGAAGATTATTCTAGATTGATAATAAGCTCTTAGTTTTCACTTCTAACATACCTCCTCAACATTTACAATGAAAACCCCTTTATGAGTGCATAGAATAATGCAAGGTTGGACATGACTCCTACACAACCACCTACCAGTCACTACTCAGGGATCTGTGATACTTCCTTCTACTCTTCTCTCTTCCTGGGGTCCACATGTAGCTGTAAAGGTAAGGAAAAGAACCCAGGAAAAGAACCACATGGGGTTGTAAGGTATACTTTTGGCCACAACCTTCCCACATGGTCCTTAATTAACTAGAACAATACTGGAAAAATTTCTAATGCACCAAGGAGAAAAGCAACTTTTGAATGCATAGCATTGTCTTTATTATGCTCAAGAAAACAAAAATCTTATTATTTCTTTACAGCTAAAAAAAGTTGAACATCACTAAAAACCCATTATCTTTGAAAAATCACTTCCCAGAATTTATTTAGTCAATGATTTCTCATCAGGGAGAAAGATATATACTTATCTGGGAATTTGTAACATAATACTCACCCAAGTAAATAAGGCAGTTTGCATAATGTATGTAGCCCAGCTCATAGCACATAGAGTAAATATTAAACACATGTTGATTGCCTTTATGACCCAAGTAGAAGTTTTGCTGCTAGGAACCAAACACTTTGATCCTCAGGGTTTTCTGTGTAGAAGGTAGATAAGTGCAAGCATGTACCTTAAGGTTTTTTTTTTCCCCTTGCTTAAACCAAATTTTGGCAGTGTTGACTCTCTAATCTCCATGGAGCTTTTATCAAAAGATTTGTAGGAATTTGTTTCCTCCAATATGCTTACATCCTACAGCCACATGGGGGAAGTACTAGATATGGTTTTCACCTTCCCTAATAAATTGTTCAATGTCTCTTTTTGATCTCTAAAATATGAATCTGTTCTCGCGCAATATGGAAGACCAGTTCTTCAGGCAACACACTTGTATTTATAAAAGTCCTTGTTAAAATAAATGATATTTATAGAAGCAATCTAAGTAAGAGATGCTATCTCTCAACTCATTGGATTTCCCACATCTATACCTTGGATCCAGTTAATTGCAACTTAGAATTTCAAACCTGGAAAAAACTCTTCTGCTACTGAGCCAGAAGATGTCACAAGTTTGTTATGAGAAACAGTCAAATAAAATGTGCAATTGAACTTTCTGGAAAACTACTATGAATGCTATTTGACATATCTACTTTACTCCTACAAGGTAACTAGTTGCTTATAGAATTAGGGCTAAAGAAAACCATTTCCCCTTCTGAGAAACTTTATGCCTTCTAAAGTGCATACCAAAAATCTATGGAGATGGTAGAAAATTTTTCCATAATTGTCAGGGTCAGAGAGATGATTGATTAAATGGGAACAAAAGATTTTTAGGGCAGGGAATATTTTTTTTTTCTGGTCCTGGGGCTTGAACTCAGGGGCCTGGGCACTGTCTCTGAACCTCTTTGTGATCAAGGCTAGCACTCTACCACTTGAGCCACAGCACCACTTCTGATTTTTTTTAATGATTTTTTGTAGTTTATTGAAGATAAGACTCTCAGAGAGACTTTTCTGACCAGGCTGGCTTTGAACCACAATCCTCAGATATCAGCCTCCAGAGTCTCTAGGATTATAGACATAAGACACCAGTGCCTGGTAGGAAGATGTTCTTTATGATAATATAATAGTGGATACATGTCATTACACCTTTACAAAACCCAGGGAATGGGGTAACACCAAGGGCAATCTCCAATGTGAACTCTGGATTTCTGGTGATAATGATATGTCAATATAGGTTCCTCAATTATAGTAAAGGTACCATGTTGACACTCAGGAGATTGTACATGAGAAACAAAGGTATATGAAAATGTCAATATCTCAGTTTTCCTGTGAACCTAAAACTACTCTAAAAATACTATTTACTTTTTTCTTTAAAGTAGCTTCCAGGAAGCCTGGATTTAAATTCCATGACAAGTTATTTTACTTATTCATTCATCCATTTATTTATTGTGCCAGTACTCAGGCTTGAACTCAGGGCCTGAGTGCTGTCTCTTAGTATTTTTGCTCAAGGCTGGCTCTCTAAGTCGGGCGCCAGTGGGTGGCTCACGCCTGTAATCCTAGCTACTCAGGAGGCTGAGATCTGAGGATCGCGGTTCAAAGCCAGCCGGGGCAAGAAAGTCCGTGAGACTTTTATCTCCAATTAACACCAGAAAACTGGAAGTGGCACTGTGGCTCAAGTGGTAGAGCCTTGAGCTGAAGAGCTGAGGGACAGCGCCCAGGCCCAGAGTTCAAGCACCACGACCTGAAAAAAAAAAAAGGTTGGCTCACTACCATTTGAGTCACAGCTCCACTTTTGGCTTTTTGGTGGTGAACAGGAGACAAGAATCTCAGACTTAGCCAGGTGTTGGTGGCTCACAACCATAATCCAAGCTACTCCGGAGGATGAGATCTGAGAAAGCCAGCCTGGGAAGGAAAGTCCGTGAGACTCATCTCCAATAAATCACCAGGAAACCGGAAGTAGTGCTGTGGCTCAAGTGGTAGAGCGCTACCCTTGAGCTGAAGAGCTGAGGGACAGCGTCCAGGCCCAGGGTTCAATACCCACAACCGACCAAAGCAAAAAAACAAAAAACCAACTCAGACTTTCTTGCCCACACTGACTTTTAACCGATCCTCAGATGTCAGACTCTTGAGTAACTAGGACTACAGGTGTGAGCCTCTAATTGTGGATTATTTTAACTCTTAGGGTGAATAAAGTTTTTTTTTCTCCAAATTCATGTTAGAAAGAAGCAGTACTAAAATAAACGACAAAATTAAATACAGACTCATGAGTATTGACATTTGATTTGACCTCAAAGCTGCAGCGGAGTTATTGTTTTAATATTTCTAATGTTTCTAATATTTTTGCTTCTAACAGACAGCTCTGGTCTCCAAAAAGTCTTTAAATATCTGACTGCACAATCTTTCCTTTAAAACAGTTTTACCTTCTTTATAACAGTTTAACTTTGCCCCTCCCTTGGTTAAGTGGTAAAATGTGGCTCCTACAAAACAGACTATCTTTATGTAAATGAAGACACAAAGTACAATTCCGGTACTTCACAACTCTTCATTGGAAAGCTCTTTGTGCATAATCTAATTAGCTAACACTATTTTAATTTGTTCTGTCCCAAGTAGTAAAGGCTATATGCCATAGCTTGGGCTATAAGACTTATTGACTGAGGAAAATTTCAGTTCCCAGTAAAAATACCTGGAAGTATAAAATTAATTGAAATTGAACAGGGAGAATATTGATGTATTTTTGATTCTGAGACATCTACATATTAATTATTCATTAGCAATTATACAAAGTCAGCTCTTTATAAGTATTATCTATTTTAAGTAAATACTTACTTAAATATCTATTTAAGTAAATATTTACTATTTAAGTAAATATTTAATACATATTAAATACAGAATATCTGTTTAACTATTTAATAGATTTTTAATACTGAAATATATTTAAACATTATCTAAGTATTATCTATTTTAAGTATTAATTTTTGTAAATATAGTTCTAGGAGTATAGAGGTATTTTGAGAACTTAAGGGAAAATTAATATAGAATAGCACCTAGAGTCTGGAAGATTTCAGATTTAAGCCTTCTTACAAATATCTACTTAACCTATTAATCATTTAACTTCTCTGAACCTCAGTTTCCTTTTCAATTAAATAAGGAAAAGTAATTCTAACAGCCAGCATAAACCAACATCTGCATTACAGTCTATGCTCTAGCATATGTGAATACCAAGCTATGGAACATCTGTATTTTTTTTTCATTTTCTACAGCGTCTGTGACACAGAGGATTTCTGGACCATATCTCCATTTTTAATTAATTAATTTTGATACAGAGGTTTCCAGTTTCTCTGTGATATAAGCTGGAAGTGGAAGATCCTGTCTTTTTTTTGTGAATGTTTCTTTCTTTTCCTTTTTCTTTTTTTCTTTTCCCCCAGTGGTCATCAAGGATCAAACACAGGGCCTCACACATGCTAACCCAAAGCTCTACCATTGACCTATACCTAAGTCCCCAGCTCCTGTCTTTTCAACAGCAGGTATGAATTGCTTAGGAATAATTGATTTTAGTGTTAAGAAGCATCTAGAGAAGAAAGGATTCATCTAAAGTAGAGACACACAGAGTTGATTATTTCCAATGAAATAACAATGGAAGTCCACATACCAACTCCAAAGAAGAAGACTTGGCTAGATTTCACATCCAGGCTTACTGTCTAGGAACAATGCCAAGTGTTCTGTGCCAGGCAAGAAATTGCTTCCAGCTCCTCAGTCCATGTCAGTCCTTGGTGCAATCAGCTCAAATGTCTCTATGGTCTAAAGGAAAGATTTATTTTATCTCACAAATAATTGAGCAGGTGGGGGCTGGGAAGGTGGCTCAGTGGTAGAGCACTTGCCTTGCATGCCTCAGGCCCTGGGTTCGATTCCTCAGCACCACATAAGCAAAAAGAAAAAAGCCGGAAGTGGCACTGTGGCTCAAGTGGTAGAGCGCTAGCCTTGAGCTGAAAAGCTGAGGAACAGCACCCAGGCCCAGAGTTCAGGCCCCACAACTGGACACCCCTCAAAAAAATAATAATTGAGCAGGTATCTCTTCTGTAACATTTGCTGTATGTTCATCTAGTTTGGTTTGGTTTTCTTACAAGAGCAGATTGTCACCTGGCTTTTGTCTATTTTTATGGCAATAATGTCTTTATTCATCAAATGTTACCATAATGAGCATTTAGGTGTGGGGAGGGGAGGGCAAAAGGAGCAGGAAGAAAAGAGATTCAAAGTTAAATTCAGGAATCAAGGTCTCTCAGAACTTGAGTAACATCCTAGAGTGAAGGGGAAGTTTCAGAAGGTTCAAGGTAGAGATGGTACGATTTAAAACATCAAAGGGCATGTTAGCCTTGCCCTCTGTGATAACAGTTTGGATCTTAACGATATTTTCAACTTTTCCATTGACCTGTTCTTGCCTTTAAATCCCATTTTCCTCAGTAGACACTTGTTTGGCAGGCTGGTGAGAACTCTATAAGTCATTTTTTTTTAAAAAATAGAAATCTGCATGCTGCAATCTGAATAACAAGTTAGGAAAATGAACCCTTAGATATGTATTTTAATGTTTTTTTCTTTCATGCATTTGTTTCTAACGCATTTATAAGGTTATTTCTTTGTTGCTTTGTATGTCTCTCTCCCACAGTATAACCCCTGCTTTCACTGTATTTGTGTCAGTATAACTTGTGGAGGAGATGGGGAAAAACAAGTCGTTTAAGGATACAGGTGGACCTGTTGCAACAATGAGAAGTACAAGTTGTCATGTTGAAAACGAGCTTTACAACGTCGGTGGGGGGGGGGGAAGGGGGGGAGGGGGAGGGGTGGGGGTGGGGGGGGGGGGGGGGGGGGGGGGGGGGGGGGGGGGGGGGGGGGGGGGGGGGGGGGGGGGGGGAGGCTGGGAAGGGATGTGAAGGGTAAACAAAGGAGGAGGCTGCAATGCTTGATAAGAAATGTACGCATTATCCTGCCCGTGTAATTGTAACCCCTCTGTACAGTATGTTCACAAAAATAAAAAAACAAAAACAGGGGTGAGATTCTGTTTCTATCAATGGCATTATGAGCCACCCTTGTCTTACGATCTGTCAGGTTATCAGGAGCTAGGATGGTGGGATCCAGTGTGGGCACCAAGGAAGCCCAAAGACAGTAACAGGAGTGGTTCTGGCCTTCGGGAACCTTCACTCACTGCTAAATCACAAAGTGGGGGCTGGGAGGTAGTTTCCTAAACCCACGAAATTTAGTCTTTAGAGCTTTCCAGAAAATAGGGGTCTCCGGAAAGTGCCCAGGTGGCTAGCTGGAATTACCAATGAGTAAAGAAGCAGCAAAGTAAACTAGAGGAGGCCTGACGATCTACTGTCGGAGGAAGTGACTTACATCGCTATCCTTTCCCTCACCCACTTGCTTGCCAGAGGCAAGAATGAAATATCACAGATGTTTTTTATTTGTTTCTGGAATGGGATTTGAAAATCGAAGTATGTAGACCCGGGAGGGTATATGGCTCAAGAGGGAGAACACTTGCTGATAAAAGTGTAAGGCTCATAGTCCTAATGCCAATACCAAGAAAAAACATTTTTAAGCCAACTACAGTGGCTTAGGCCTATAATTCCAACAATTTGTGAGGCTGAGGTCGTGGTTCAAAGAACAGCTGAGATTTCCATTTCCACCAACAAGCTGGGGTGTGATAGGGCAAACCTGTAATCCTACCTACATGGGAGAAATAGGTGTAAGGTTTAGGTCTAAGGCCCACCTTGTAAAAATATATATGAGACCTACTATCCAAAAAGCAAAACCAAGGCTAAGAATGTGGCTTAACTGGTAGAGTATCTGCTTAGCTCGCACAAAGCCCTGAGTTCAAATTCCAGCACCACCACCAAAAAAAATAAAAAAATCTTCAACCATATTAGAAGGATGATAGAAAGTAAGACTGAAAGAAGTACAGTTGACAATATAAACAGAAATAGTATTGCATTATTCTACTATAGGTACATTAAACATATATTATAAAAATTATGAATACAGTGTTTAAGAAATTGAGTTTAAGAGGATGCAATTCAATACTACTATGCTTGTCTACCATGTGTGCTGTCTGGCCTGAGTTTAATACCCAGCACCACAAAAAGAAAGGATGGAAGGAAGGGAAAGAGAGAGAGACAGAGACAGAGACAGCGACAGAGAGGAAGAAAATAATAAAGAGAAGGGGGGAGGATGAGAAAAGAGGAAAGAGGTAAGTCTGAAGAATACACACACACATATCCACACACATGTACACACACATATTAGGCAGGACTGGGCTTGAATTCAGATCTTCATGCTTACTGGTAGACATTCTCCAATTTGAGCCACACTCCCAGCTCTTTTGCTTCAGTTTGCTTTTCAGATAGGGTCCCAGGCTCTTTCCTGGGGCATTGTTGAACCTCCACCCTTTTACCTCTGCCTCTTGAGTAACTAAGATTAGTCACAGAAGAAAATATTTCTGTTGAATCACAGAAAACAAAAGGGTAGGAAATATACAAAAGACTATAAGAGACATAGGGATCAGATGAAAAGTCTAACATATATGCAATTGTCATTTTAGGAAGAAGAGGCCAAAAGAGAGAGAACGTAGTAGAGTATTTGCTTACAATAACTTTCTTCAGAAAATACATGTAGGGGGCTGATACCTGGGGCTGTAGGAGGCTCAGTGGTAAAGAGTGCTTGTCTTGCATGCATGAGGCCCTGAGTTCGATTCCTCAGCACCACATAAGCAGAAAAGGCTGCAAGTGGCACTGTGGCTCAAGTGGTAGAGCACTTGAGCCTCTTCAGCCTTGAGCTGAAGAGCTGAGGGACAGTGTCCAGGCCCAGAGTTCAGGCCACACAACTGACAAAAAGAAAAAGAAGGAAAGAAAGAAAGAAAGAAAGAAAGAAAGAAAGAAAGAAAGAAAGAAAGAAAGAAAGAAAGAAAGAAAGAAAGAAAGGAAGGAAGGAAGAAAGAAAGGAGGGAAGGAAGGAAGGAGGTAAGGAGGGAGGGAGGGAGGGAGGGAAGGAAGGAAGGAAGGAAGGAAGGAAGGAAGGAAGAAAATACATGTAGGCACATGTCTTTTATCCCCAAAGTGAATTACCATGTCACCTATTTACAACAATTATTTTTGTCATTCACTTTCATTTTCTGATTTTTTTTTTGGAAAGAAACTCTTTTTGGTTTCCTTCCAAATACATTTTCCTTGTTCCTCGTATTGAAAGACAAATGAACTGGTGACCAATATCAGAAATGATCCAAAATGATTAGCGACTTGAAAAAAATGCTAACACCCACCAAAGTAGTTCAGTGTTGTTTATGAGGAGAAGAACCAGCATGAGAAGGAAAGGCAGTAAATGTTAATGGATGCCAGGAAGAAAAGCAAAGCCACTGAGCTCCTATCATTCTTCTTCATCAATGAAAACGGAGCATCTTCACACTGAAAAGCGTAGGGGAAATGTAAAGTGAGCCATAAATTTTACAACTCACTCTCCGGCGAAGAAATTGAACTACAAAATATGATGTTCTGACTTTCTCAGAGGCAGTATATATCTAATTTGATGCTGTAATTAACATCAAGTTTAAATGTCGGTAGTCCCAGAAGAATGAACACAAATCTTGGGTGGAAGTATATTAAAGAAGATGTCATTATCTAATGTTCCTTTACTGTGGGTAGAATTAGACATGTAGAAGTTTTAAACAGAAGATAGCTTCATTCTGCCTTAGGCTTTATATGACTGAAAGAAACAAATCCATTCTGGCTACTTAAAGGAGAATTTCCTATACAGCAGATCCCCATGGAATACAAAAGAGGAAAGGTAGACAAGCCCCAGGAGAAATTACACTTGGAAACTGAAAAGTCTTCAGGAACTAGCATCTTTTCTCTGGTGAGGTGATCTCACAATAGTTCTCTCATTTACATTTTTCTGTATTTTTCTGCCTTGTGAGATGCTTTCAGCAGACTGGCTGTAAGGTCTGCTCCTGGATGGCAAGCAGACTCCACCCTCCTCGCAGCAAAGTCTCCACCCATTACCTGCGTTACCTAGGCAACTGGGACACCTGGAAGAGGTCACATCTGCATCCGCTGAGGTCACATCTGAATTGGATGTGGCCACACCTTTCCTGGCCCACACCCTACATAAGGCCTAGCCCAGGCCCAGACGCTCTCTTGCTCTTCTTTTCTGCTCGCTTGCTCTTGCTCTTGCTCTCTCTCTTGCTCTTGCTGCTCTTTTCTTGCTCTCTCTGTTCTATTCTAGCTCTCTCTCTGTTCTTTTCTTGCTCTCTCTTTCCCAGCCACGTGGAGTGCCGACCTTGCCTGGTCCCAGCAGGTCTACCCCTTACCTGAATACCACGTGAGTGCTACTGTTCTTACCCCTCTCTCTGCTCTTTTCTGGCTCTTTTCTCTGTCTTTCCTCTCTTCCCAGCTCTCTCTCATTCCCAGGCCTTTCCCAGCCACGTGGAGTGCCAACCTTGCCTGGTCCCAGCAGGTCTACTGAATAAACCTACCCCTTACCTGAATACCACGTGCGTGCTGGTGCAGTTCTTACTCGGCAATACCTCTTTCTAAAAACCTGGCTACATGGATTTGTTCCTCTGGACATAGCCCTTGGGAACCATCCTAGAGTTTCTCATTCTACATTACTTGGCATTGCCAGTCATGCCAACACCAGAATTCTCAAGAGGAAAACAACCAGACTGGCCTGGTTCATGGGTATCTAGTTTTTTCCTCATCAGAGGTTTGGTTTATTTGGTCCAAATATCTTAGAGCTGATGCTCTAATTTTCCGACTTAGAGAAGGGAGGGTATTTGGGGGTTATTTTGTGATCCTGGCGTTTGAACTCTTGTCCTTGTCCTTGGGCAAGTCATATCTCTAGCTAATTTGGCTTTGGCTGTTTTTCAAGAGGATGTCACTTTATACCTGGGCTGGCCTAGACTCTGAATCTCTTATTTATAATTCCATATAGTTTGCATGACATAAGAGCTTAGCCTTTTATTGGTTGAGATAGGATCTCACAAACTTTTTTTGCCCTGACTAGCCATGAACCACAATGGGAGGGAGTACTCTTAAAGAAGATAACTGGGAAGAAATATCAAAATGTGCCTCTAGTCACTATGATGGACCCAGTGTTTTAGTGTTTTGAATTCTCACAAAATTTTAGGCATCTACCAAGGCCAAGTTCCCATAGAGAGGACAGGCTTGGGGAAAAAGAATATTTAAAAAGAGATATTTGTCTTTATTGGTGGTTTATACCTGGCTATTGGAGATGGGAGGATTGAGGTTTGAGGAAACCGAGGCCACAAGGTCAGTGAGCTCTTACCTTAATTTGTAAGCTAAGCATCGTGGCACACACCTGTCATCCCAGTTACTTGGGAGTCTGGCCCTGGGCAAAAGCATGAGAACCTACTGGAAAAAGAATTGAAACAAAAAATGAACTGAGCACATGGTTCAAGTGGAGGAGTGTCAACAAGCATAGGATCCTGAGTTCAAACCCCAGGACTGCAAAAAAAATAAAAAGTCTACCTTTATGTGAAAAGACAAAAAAAAAAACCCTAAGAAATAAATAAATGGTATAGTTTGTCTAAACTGTTCTCTACCAAGTGAGATTTAAGATCATATATTTCTCTCTAAAATGGAAATGAAATAGTGATACATTGGGACATTAAGGTTTTTTTTTTAGCACATATAAATGAAGTCGTATTTCTACAATCAGCAGAATGGAACAATAGGTAGAAAACATTCAGTTCAAGCCCATGTAACAACCTATCAACACTTGATCTTAAAACAAAATGCCTCTTATTGTAATATGGCTTGAGGGAGACCACGTGAATAGAGGAATTAGCAGAGAAACAATTTCATGTTGTTTCCTTTGTCACCTTCCCCTACATAGGTTGGGACAAACTAGAATGGGAGTTATATCAAGATTAAGAAGTCCCTGAAAGCCAGGCAGGTAGCTCATGCATGTGGTATTAGCTACCTAGGAGGCAGAGGTAGGAAGATCATGTGACTCCAGAAATTGATGACCTACTTGAGCAATCCAACAAAAGACCCTGCATCAAAAAAAAAAAAAAAAGTTCCTAGAAAGGTAGTTCCTGCGACCACCATCTGTCTGTCTCAAACAGAATCAAAGTTTGAAAACCAGTCCTGGCCTACTCAGATTTGGGGGATGAGGGACAGACAGAGAGTTGGCAAGAGTGTGTGGCTTATTTTTTTCCAGAACCATCTTTATAGGATCAGAATTTATCTCCGGCAGCAGAGCAGCCTAACTTAAAAAAGAAATCTCAAATTTTACTAAAATTTAAATTCATTTAAAAGTTTTCAACTAAAATAGTGAACAAAAATCTGTCAAATATCAAAATGTTTATACCTACTTTAAATAAATAAGTAAATAAATAAATAAATACATCCATGGTTGTTCAACCTGTTCAATTCGAAAAAATCATTTCAAGAGTTTTGAAACTAGATTTTTAAAAAAGTTTTCAGGTTTGATTTAAAAATAATTTTTATATACTATTGTGATGTTGTATTCTGTGTTAAAAACATTTGGTTGCTACTCTTAGGAGAGGAACCCAAAGGCACAATGTCTCTGTGCATCTGATCATATCAAATGATACATATTTGAAATGAACTCCAGGAAAGCTTTTTTTCTTTGTTACTGTTTTGTTTTTTTTTCTTTTTTTTGTCTTGTTTGTTCATCTGTATGTTTTGTGGAGGGCAAGGAGGGGCACATAAATGGAGGAACAAAGAGTGAACAAATTCAGCTATGGTACTTACTGATACTATGTTGAAAATGAACTATACAAGTTGTGGATGGGGATGGGAGGGAAAAACTGGGAAGGGGTGACACGGTTCAGAAAGAAATGTCCTCATTACCTGACTTATATAACTGTAACCCCTTGGCACATCACCTTTACAATAACAATAAAAAATTCAAAAACAAAAACATGAGTGCACTTTTGGAAATCCAGTTTAATATGACAGTATAAAAGTAATAGTATAAACGTGAATCCCTCACATCAAACTTCTGTATATATTTTGATGGCTGCCATTTTCAGCCAACAGCTAAAGAAAATTACGTATTTTTATATTCTGATAGTTCTGATAGTTAAGGGTATGTTATGTAAATTTCAATTGGGTTTCTAATAGAAGACAACATTTTTCTGATTGGATGGTCATATTTAGCATAGACTTTTCCCTTGACCTTTATTTTTTAGACAGGAAAAGGGAAGTTGGGTAACTAAGTAGAATTTTTAGTTGCTTTTCCAGGAAAAACAACTATTGTGGTAGTTCAGTATTATCCCTGGTTTTCAATGAGGAACCTGAGACCTAGAAAGGTTAAGTAACTCACAGAAGGTTTTCTAGCCAGGAAGTGGCAGAGTCTGGTTTCTAATTCAGGCCTGACAGCTCCAAAGTCCATATCTGTCCACTGCACCCCATGGTATGGTTTTCCACAGAGTATAGATTCAGAGAATGCCTTCTAGAGTAAAAGAAAATGCATTCTTGAATTAGTAATAACACAATTCGATTTAAGAGCTTCATTCTGAATGTATGTATATGCATTCTGGATGGCAGAAGTGTTCTCATTCTGTCATTACAAAATTACATTCTCTGTAATATTATGACAACCTACTTTCCTCTTAAAAGGAGGAGAGATCAGCTGATAATAGATTGGCTACAGAACCTTGTGTGGTAAACTCTCACTGGGCTAAGCTATTTTAGCTAACGCACACTCACTGTAGTGCAATTACATGACAATGTAAAGACTATTCTACTTCTGAGTGTTTTGAGGTTGACGGTATTGAAGATATGATAAAAGGAATATAATTATCCGCCTTTGGATTTTGGAGATTTTTTTTTTACTGGAGAAAGACTTCAATGTCATTTTATAGCCTACTAGCTGAGAAAAAATGAGAAAGAACAGGACTGACAATACATCGAGTTATAGATAGGGCCAAGGTGAAAATTGTTAAAATCAAGACACTGTTAGAACCTATTACTCAAATGTAATATGTGTTTGATGGCTAAAGTAGTATAGTCAGTCTTGGGGCAGATCTCAAAGTAGATCAATAGGCACTTGACTAGAGGTTCAATTTCTCCTTCCTGATCTTCCTCAGAGTTCCTGTCTAGGGCTTCCTGGTTACGATCTTCCTCATAAGCATATTCCCCTAGAGAGAGGATATGTACACACCTGCTTTCATTCAATGGCAAAAGGTGACTCTAAAACGAGAAAACATATTGTTGATATATGAGAAGTGTTAAAATAACTTCCTTAAATACTGAGGAAATAGAAATATTTCTGGGGTTAACTAATCTGTCATTTATATTTGTAATTTTTTAAGCAGTAAAGGTATTTAAGTCAATGAACTAACTACTCGACTACTCTGAATAAACTTGATTATTTCATCTACATCCCTAAAGGTTCACATATATACATGGGACCAAAAGCAAAGAATGCCACTGGAAAAATGAGGATTCTTGTATTTCCCATCAAACAGCTGGAGTTGAAAGTTAAAAATCTTGCATCTGCTAAGCAGGTGCTCTGTGGAGTGCACCACGCCCCCGGTTCACTTTTGCTTTGGTTAGTTTTCAGTTAGGGTCTCACATTGTTTTGTCTGATTGGCCTTTAAATGCTATTCTTCTGCCTATGCCTCTGTCATGGCTGGGACCAAAAGTTCATGGGACCAAAAGCTCACGCAACCCTGTCTTGCTTATTGACTGAGATATAGTCTTGCTAACTTGTTGCTCAGGCTGGCCTTGTACATCAGTTCTCCCCATCTCTGCTTTCCAAGTAGTTACAGGCAGGAACCGCTATTTCCAGCCCAAATAATTGCCTTTGACATCTCTTTTCTTCAAACATTTGTTTCTATTTCTCAGTAAATTGTGGGTAGGGAAAGAGTGTTAAAGACTTTAATAATGATAACTACAACTGCCACCTATCAATGAACTAGAAAAGTGAAGATCTGGAAGGGCGCATGTTACTGTCACAAAACAGCACCCAAAACTGAAACACATATGGGATTTTTAATGCTGAGAAGAGCACAACAGGCCTTAGTGATGGAACAGGTGAGGAGATGACCTTGTAAGTGACACAAATGTGAGCCTGATCGCACGACTCTTGCTTGGAAACATTCTCAGTGGTTGCAAGATTAACACCGGTCTTCATGTATTCTATTGACTCCAACTCTTCACCTTATATCCATTAAATGTAAATATGACTGATGGGGACAGACTTTTTTTTGGGGGGGGTGTCATTCCTATGGCTTGAACTCAGGGCCTGGGCACTGTTCCTGAGCCTCTTTGTGCTTAAGGGTTAAGCACTTCAGCCACAGTACTACTTCCAGCTTTTCTGAGTAGTTTAGTGGAGATGAGAATCTCACAGACTTTCCTGTCCAAGCTGGCTTTAAGCAGTGATCCTCAGATCTCAGCCTTCTGAGTAGCTAAGATTACAAGTGTGAGCCATCAGTGCCCAGAGGGACAGGCTTTTATATTGGGTAGTTTTCCATTTTTTTCCCCATGCAGTATTGACAGGGAACCAATTTTGTTTCACTCCTTGATCTCCATGTGTAGACACTCAAAGTTGTCCCTGCAAACTTATACTAGTGAAATTCATCTTACAGTCACATTGTTTGAAAGAAACACAAATGGCTATTAATAGTTTGGAAAAATCCTGATGTTAAAACTCAAAATTAGAAGCTGAGTGTGATGGTGCATATTATAGTTCTAGCAATAATTGTGCGGCTGAGGCAGTGGGATCACAAAGGTGAGGCCAACCTGGATGACAGAGTAGGACCCTATCACAAAACCAAACCAAACAAAAGCTAATTTGCTGAAGTATTTCAAGTGATAGAATATAGAGTTACTGGTCCAACGACTGCCTAGGTATAAATTGGAGGCTAAGTATGTAGGAAGCTGTTATTAGAGCATTATTTCCCTGTTTCCCCAAATTAATATAATAGTTATTCAGAATGCAACTCGCAAAATGAAAGTATTTGCTTTGCAGTTTTAAAAGTCCATATATAGTAAAAAAAAAAATGAAAGCAGCAGAAATTGAAAGTAAACTATGTTTTCTCTTCTTGCATTCTTAGTCTGGCCTCCTCAAAAGTAAATACAAGCTTTGCCTGCCAGTGCCAAAGCCCCTTAACTTACTGTTAAGTTACACAAATAGGGTTCGTGAGAGGTGAAAACTCAACCTCCATTCAAAATGCATTCACAATGTCCAGCCTCATTGTCACAAAGTGGCTAACATAGCTCAAGCAGTACATTTTTTTGGGGGGGGCGGGGGTGGGGAGGGTGGTGGTGGTCATGGGGCCTGAACTCAGCCTGGGCGCTGTCCCTCAGCTCTTCAGCTCAAGGCTAGCACTCTACCACTTGAGCCACAGCTCCACAGCGCCACTTCTGGCTCTTTCTGCTTATGTGGTGCTGAGGAATCCAACCCAGGGCCTCATGCATGCAAGGCAAGCACTCTACCACTGAGCTACCTTCCCAGCCCTTCAAGCAGTACATATTCAAATGCTCAGTTCTTAAGGAGGAAGGGAGGGGGTAAAGGCAAGCCTGCCTTTTCTTCATGCACATTTCTATGAGAGCACACATGTAGACTTCTTCTTATCTCTCATTCTGAGGCAAGAACTTTATAGTCAATTGCCTGTCCATAGATCCATACTGCCAACAGAGAATGAGATTGCCATGACTGGCAATCCCCATCACTCATCAGTGTTCTATTAGCAAGATAAAAGGGAAATAAATGGCCACCAGGTAGGTAAATAGCAGGTATTGCCAAAATAAAAATAATATCTTAATATCTGCTCAGAAATGTTCTAAGTAGTCGGGCGCTGGTGGCTCACGCCTGTAATCCTAGCTACTCAGGAGGCTGAGATCTGAGGATCGAGGTTCAAAGCCAGCCCGGGCAGGAGAGACCGTGAGACTCCCATCTCCAATAAAACTACCAGAAAACCGGAAGTGGCGCTGTAGCTCAAGTGGTAGAGCACTCACCTTGAGCTGAAGAGCTGAGGGACAGTGCCCAGGCCCAGAGTTCAAGCCCCACAGCCAACCAAAATAATAATAATAATAATAATAAATGTTCTAAGTGAATACATTATACTGTACAGTACATTATATAGCATACTATTATGTAAATATTAGCATAAAATGATTTTATATTGAGATACTTTGTGCTCATGTGGGTATTAAACACATATATATTTGTATATATACATATATATGCATAGATATGCCTTTTTATTTCACGTGGGTTAAGTACATAGGATTATCATTTAATTCTTTTTATCTTTATTTATTGCTAGTTCTGGGGTTTGAACTTAAGACCTTGCATTAGGCTTGTTTGCTCACAGCTGGTGCTTTACCAGTTGAGGCATGCCTCTAGTTTGGCTTTTTGCTGGTTACTTTGGAAATGTTGTCTTACAGACTTTTCTGCTCACAGTGGCGTTGAACCAGGATCCTATAGGTCTCAGCCTCCTGAGTAGCTAGGATTATAGGTGTATGCTACCAGTGCTTGGAAAATATGGAAACATATTAAGTGCTTTACCAATGCTAATTAATTTTTACCATTTTGTTATTATTATGTGGAGTATTTGAGAAAGGAGGCACTCACTTTTTAAAGAAGTTAGATTTTTAAAAACATATACTAAATTCTGCTTTACCACTATTTTTTTTCTTTTTTCTTTTTTTTGGGGTCCAGTTGTGGGGCCTGAACTCTGGGCCTGGGAGCTGTCCCTCAGCTCTTCAGCTCAAGGCTAGCACTCTACCACTTGAGCCATAGCACCACTTCCGGCTTTTTTCTTTTTTGCTTATGTGGTGCTGAGGAATCGAACCCAGGGCCTGAGGTATGCAAGGCAAGCGCTCTACCACTGAGCCACCTTCCCAGCCCATTTACCACTATTTTTAAAAAGGATCCCAATACATTTATTTTGGGCCATCATACTCTTGAAGATATCACTAAAGAGTTCCTTTGAAAAGATATAAGAATCATGTGGTCTGCAAAAAATTCCATTGAAACATGGTGAAATGGTTTGGAGAATAACAGCTAGGTGACTAAATGTTTACTTTCTGATGATTATCTAACCACAAATATTTTCTAATCATGTTAATATGCAGACCAAAGTAAAAGGGTTGGGTATTAAACATTTTTGGTGTATTTGCACAAAATATCATGTTAGCAAGTGAATTTTAAATTGTTGACAGATTTCTAGAAGAAACCCCTCCCTTTTTTTGCCTGAATTATACTGCACAGAGGAGATCAGCGTAATCTGAGAAATTCTTAGGGAAGAGAAGGCCAATGTAGATACTTCAGTAAAAGCAAACCACTTATCTTCTAGTACTGGACAGAATTGGATAAACAACAGTAGAGAGAAAAGGAGTGAAGGAGGAAGTCTCCTTAGCCAACCTGTAATAGGATCCTGATCAAGGACCTAAGATGGGCATGGCCAGAGTGAGCCCAACTTGGGATCAATCTTTGTTTGCCTGGAATTGCCCTCTTACTGTCCTCAAGGGCAAGTTATAAAATGCCTTGCATGTTTTTGGTAAAAACTATACATTTTTTAGTCTCAGTTTCTCATTGTTTGTTATCATTTATAGAAAATATGTGTTTCTAAGTATGAAAATATTATGATTGTATATGACAAGTTATTTAATCTTCTTGACTTCACATTCTTCAATTTCCAAACAAGAGAAAACACTTCCAGATCTAAAATGCTAAGTTCAAAAGAATACAGTTTCTGAACATAGCTAGTCATCAGAAGCATTATAGGGGAATGTCTAGAAGGAAGCAGATATTCCAAAAAGATGCTGTAAGCTGAGGGCAGCAGCTCAAATGTCCCTGCCTAAAAGAGGTCAATCAGTATTGGGCTAGATACCATTCCTGTGATTTTATAAAAGGTTAAAAAGAAGGGCCATTCACCACTTCAAGAAGCACAAATGTCACTGCCAGGATCTTACATTCATCACGCGCAGTGATAAAGACCAAAAGGCAATTGGATCCAGAAGGATAGATGGCGCATCTATCATATACATATATATATATATATATATATATATATATCAGGATAGTAGTATTCCTTTCCCAAGAAAACACTTTGGAAATATCAGAAAACTAGTGTCATAATTATGCTCATTGCATCAAAGAGTGGTGTAAGATTTTGCTCAACATTATCCTGCCCATGTAATTGTAACCCCTCTGTACAATATGTTCACAAATAAAATTAAAAAAAAGATTTTGCTCAATTTTCCTTTTTTCACTTTTTTTTTTCATGTATGCAAGTCACTGAAGTGGTAAGGCAGGTAAACAAAGTCCATACCATTCCATCCTACTTGCAAGTTACAACTTAAGGTAAATGTTGCCAATTTGTAGGTCTGCTATTAATTTCAAGGGACCAGAGTAAGCTCTATTTTATAATGGTTTCAGGCCTCCCCAAATATAGCAATTGGGTAATCTGAAGATGAAGCAAGATAGTTGATTGGCATGGACAACCTCTATTGCCTCATTGTTCCCAATAGCCCAGATGTACCATTACATTTTTTCCTTTGAAACAGAGTATCTCACATTTCCTCAGCTGGGTTGCTAGGTTGATTTTTTAAAATCTATTTTAATTTGTGTTAGCTCATTGATTTCTGGTAGAACTGACATGATCTCTGGAAGCACTACTCTGATCCTCAAGGGTAAATTTATTTATATCTTTGTTGTTGTTGTTGTGGAATGTCTAACACTTGATTCAAAGTTTGCTGCAAATACATATTTTTTTACACTCCTTTCTCTCTTTTACCTGGTTTGCTTGAATCTAAATAGAAGCAAGTTAAAGATGAAGCTTTTTTCTGCCTTTGCAAAAGTCTAGGCTATTGCTAAGACAATGTTATGTATGATGGACAAGAAGGGGAAACAAAGGAGTGACTTTAAGGAAGGCCATAGGAAAGACTGGGGAATATCAGTGAGTACTTGAGGACCAGAGCTCCATACTCCACTGCTTACTCTGGGGAAAGGCTCAAGGGCTGTGTGGCATACTCTGTGGGAATGGATTTCATGCGCAGAAATGCAGCAGTGATATAAGGTTTTTCTCAATTTTAAAATGGCACTAGGGCCAGCAAAAAAGGCATTAAATTGATTAATTAAATGTCATAAACAACTTCTGACAGTCTGTTAATGTTGGATTAGGCAGCTCTATGATGAACTCTCTTAGGAATAGACTTTTTGTTAAGCTCAAGTCTTTGCTATTACTAGTTATATTGTGATACACTCCACAAGCCTTAATCTATGCACCTGTAAAATGAATACTCATTGGGTAAGGTTGTGCATCTGATGTTGTGAATGACATATTTTTTTTAAAAAGATGAATTAGAATAACTGAAGAGTCCTACAGAACAGAGCATAAGAGTCCCTACAGAACAGAGCATAAGAAACATTGGTCTTGAGTAAGCTATCCTATTTTGTTGATTAATGACGTTCAATTAATCATTTAATGAAGTGGCCAGAAAACATCTGACAAATGCAAAAAATGTACATAATTTATCTCTGAAGGTGACTGCTATTGAAACCCATCAACTCTGTATTTTAGTACAAAAACAGCCACAGAAAAAAGCAGTCATCGAACACCACATAGCTGAGCATAATGGAACACATCTGTACTCCCAGCTCTTTGCGGGTAGGGGCAGTAAGATTATGAGTTCAAGGTCAGCCGGGGCTTAAAATGAGACCCTCAAAAATAAAAGTTAAGCTGGGCACTGGTGGCTCATGACTGTAATCCTAGCTACTCAGGAAGATGAGACCTGAGGATCGCAGTTCAAAGCCGGCTGGGACAGGAAAGCCCATGAGACTTATCTCCAATTAATCACCCAAAGTGGTGCTAAGACTCAAAGTGGCAGAGTGCTAGCCTTGAGTGAAAAAGCCCAGGCCCTGAGTTCAAGCCCCACAACTGAAAAAACAATAAAAATAAAAATCTAAAAAAATTAAAAATGAACAAGGAAAATATATAAACAGATGATCATGGGTAGGTGCCAAAAAAAACGTTATTTGCAAAATAAAGTGGGCGGGCTTTGGCCCTTAGGCTGTAGTGTGTAGTTTTGCCACATGATTTACTTTTTTTTTGGGCGGGGGTCCGGTTGTGGGGCCTGAACTCTGGGCCTGGGTGCTGTCCCTCAGCTCTTCAGCTCAAGGCTAGCACTCTACCACTTGAGCCACAGCGC
>NW_012267286.1:8554666-8586554 GCF_000151885.1 Dipodomys ordii
ATTCCTCAGCACCACATAAGCAAAAAGAAAAAAGCCGGAAGTGGCGCTGTGGCTCAAGTGGTAGAGCGCTAGCCTTGAGCTGAAGAGTTGAGGGACAGCACCTAGGCCCAGAGTTCAGGCCCCATGACCGGACCCCCCCCCTCCAAAAAAAAAATGTTCCTCCAAAGGTTCATGTGTAAAGGCCTGGCTGACAGTTGACAGGTTTTTGAGAAGTGACTGGATCATGAGAGCTCTGATATAATTAATAGACTAATCCATTGATAGACTCTCAATTTGATGGCTTTACGTGTGTGTGTGTGTGTGTGTTTGTGTGTGTGTGTGTGTGTTCCTTATGAAGTGGAGCCTACCTAAGTGGGCATTGAGAGTGTCTTTGAAAAACATACCTTGTCCCCCTACCCTTCCTATTTCTCTGTTTCCTGGCTACAGAGAGCTGGGTTGTATTACTTTGCTATGCCCTGTTATGACAATTTACTTCATTACTAAAGGCCCCAAGACAACAGAAACAGAAACCCTGGACCTGAGCCTCTGAAACCATGAGACAAACTAAGTCTTACCTGCTTTAAGTTGTGTTTCTCAGATAATCTTTCACCATGATGGAAAATGACTAACACAGGCAAGTAAGATTTATTAGAAAGAACACAGACATTATCAACCATAAAAGAGGTATATTAAGTTTCATTAAAATTAAAGCATTCATTAGAAATTGTGTCAAGTAAACCTTGGAAAAATATTAATATATCTGATAATATCTGAGGAAAATACCAGATGTTGATAGATGAAAATATTCATCAGATATTTGAATGGGTTTGTGTAGGTATATACAGTTATCAAAACTTTTCAAATAGAACACTCAAAAACCTGTTATATATAAATTATATTTCCATTTAAAAAGGAAAGTCCAAGATGAAAGAACATGTATGTATGGACACTAATGACTAAAATAGGGTTGATGTCTAAATTTTGTTTTCTTAAATTTTATCCCAGAACATAAAATTACAAAACATTTCTCCCTCCTCATGAATATTGGCCTATATGAAATTATTCCTTTATTTTAAACCACAACAAGAGTAGTGAAATGAATTTAGTAGAATAAACTAGGATATGCAAAGTTAAATCAACAGTAGCACATGCAAAAGGATGTGCTAACTGCATCTAAAGATGTTGACTGGTAGAAAAAAGAACTTAGGCAGAGAGAACTGTGCAAATAAGCTTCCCTGATCTGCATTACTCACATTCACAATTTATGCTCAGTGAGATTAAAAAAAATACAAATAAGACCATACATTATGACATAATGCACTTAACTAATTCATCAGTCTTTCATAGATGATTATTTTCTGTAACCAAAGCACTGTCTCTTGCAATTTGTCTTTGTATTTTCAGAAAAATCTGGGTCTTGAACATTTTAGATTCCAAATTATTAGTTATATAACTGAATTAAGTAATAATTGTGTTTACTAGTTAGTTTTATGTCCCAAACCCATGGTCTTATCTGAAACTATTTTGAATCTCTTCACAGAAAAATGTTTCAACTAGTGATGATCTCATTTGACAGTTTATGGAAAATATATTAAAAAGAAGTATACTAAATGGTAACACCAGCCTAAAAATAATCATAGTATAATTATATTTCTAGATTTTTAAAAAATATATAGAAAAGTACAAAGGTAAAAAATACAAAACAACCCCCCACTGAGTTTAGTTTCAATCTCCAGGTGTGAATATCTAAAGGATAATAAAGGCAGCAAATACATTGTTTTGAATTGAATATCACACTGGCAAGATCAGAAAAGCCTGTGAACTGAGAAGCAACTTGTTATTCCAGTGATAGAACCTTCACTGGCATTATTCTTTTGGCAGCTGAAACTTCAGAGGATTTTAACTGTGAAAAACATTCTAAGAGCATTTAAGATGCTTTGTGGGCAGCCTTTCTTCCAAGATGTTCCTATTGCTTTCCCAATGAGCACAATAGGCTTAGGATGGCTAATGATGTTTTCTAGGTATACCAAGCACCACCATGATGTTCCTAGACTTTCCTCACAAAGCTAATGGCAAAACATCAAAAATAAACATCGCATTCTAAATGGGGACTCCCACAATCATGTTATTTTTGGGAGAGCAGCTCTCTGGTTCCATGGATATCACTTGAACAGAGTAGCCATGTTCTTCTGCAGCTCTTGCTCGGTCCAGATCCACCAGGCACATGCACTGTTTTCCTGAAAAACAGTCAAAGGGTATCATAAGACCCTTCTACTAGCAGTACCATTTTAGTTTCTTTCTTTAGAACAAATTTTACAAGTCTATGCAAAATAGTGCTTACCCACTGAAAGTCTTTCAATTTAATTCATGATCAATGTGTAAAGACAGTAGGCAACATTTCAAAGATTTATCTGCTAATAATTTAAAGAATGCTAATAGCTTCAAATGTATTTACCAATAAATGTCAAACTACAGATTCATTTCTTCTTCAGCTAAAGTTCCATTTAAAGATCTTTGCTCTGCATTCCTACAGAAAGACAGTGTGGTGGCACACTCCTGTAATCCTAGCTACTCAGGAAGGCTGAGACCAGAGGCTCATGATTTGAAGCTAGCCTGGGCAGGAAAGTGCATGAGACTCTTATCTCCAGCAAAAGCCTAGAAATGGAGGTATATGCTAATGTGATAGAGCGCCAACTGTTAGTGGAAAAAGCTAAGGGACAGTGTGCAGGCCCTGAGTTCAAGGCCGTGTACACACAGACACACAGACACAGACACACAGACACACAGACACACACAGACACACACACACACACACAGACACACACACACACACACAGAGAATTAACAGAAAATGTGACATAAAGACATGTCTAGAATTCCATGTATACAAAATTAACCCATCTTCCCAACAGCTATATGGCTGACATTCGTTTTCTTCCCTTATAATATTGTCTTTCCTTTAACACAGCTATAAATGTTTTCTTCACCTACATTTCAGTTTAAAATGAAACATTCTCTGACAGTGTTGGAATGTTCTACATCTTCCAGTATCCATCTTGGGTTCACACTACAGGTCATTTATCCTTGACTTTGATCCTACTCAAGTCATATTTTTCCTTATCAGTAAGAATGCTCTATTTTCAATTACAGAGTGTCACTGCAACTGGGATTGGTTTGTTGTTCTCAGTCCATTGTAGGGGACTGGTAGGCTGCTTCCTAAGAATGCTTACAGAACACAGAGATGACATGTACACAGAAAAAATGAGATCTGGCTTTTTATGAATCAGATTCTACCCAAGCCCTCCTCCCAACCCCTCTTCCAGTTAGCAATCTTGCCAAATATTCCTCCTTCTCTAGTCTAGCAGCTTTTATATCAGCCATTGTCCTTTGGTTTAGTGCTTAAAACTCACATCTACCATGAACACATCTGTCCACATATGAATTAATTTCACTGAGCTGTGATGGTTTAACTGTGTCCCCTAAAGAGCATGTGATGGAAACTTAATTCCCAATGTAACTGTGCAGGGACAAGGGACCCAATGAGAGGTGGTAAGTCCATCAGCACAGAGTCAGTGAATCAATGCTGTTTTAGAAGGAGTGAATTTATTATTACAGGTGGGCTCCTTATGAAAAAGTAAGTTTGCTTGGTGCTCATGGCTCATATCTTTAACACTACCTAATCAGGAAGTTTAGACATGAAGAATCTCAGGTCAGAGCCAGCCCTGACAGAAAAAGACTATCTACAATTAACCAGCATGACACAAGCAAGGAATGTCAAGTGAGAGTGCAGGGCCCTGAATTTAAGCCTCAGTAGCAGAAAAAGGACAAATCTGGTTCCTTCTCAGACAAGCATTTCCTTCCATCTGTCTCTAGCTCTCTCTTTGGCAATGTGATACCTGCCACCATGTTATGATACAGTGAACAAATCCCCACCAGATGCAATCCATGTAGACTTCTTACCTTACAAAACTGTGAGTCAAATAAATTTCTCTTAATTGTAAGTTATCCAGCCTGTGGCTGTCTGTTATAGAAGCATAAAATAGACTAACACATCAGTCTAGTGGAATTCTATCAAATGCACATTTCACTAAATCCAAGTGTTGGGAATGGGAAAAAGAGAAGGAACAAGAAAAGAGAATGAGATAGGAGAGAGCAAGTTCCTTCTGTATGTTTATGCTCAGAGTATGAAAATGAGAAGACAACCTCCCTCTTCCTCCATCTCTGGTCTTTCATGCCTCTCCAGATGTAAGCACCAGCTATACTGACTTAGATTTCAAAATTTAAAAGTATTACTTATGAAACATCATCTCTAAACGCTGGCTAATTACTTCATCTAGTACTCAGCCAAAGAAACAGCAATATAGCATACAATGAACTACAATGGAATTATAGAAAGAAGTGTGACATTGTCCAATATGAGGCTTCTCCGAATAGTTTTTTTTTTTTTTTGGAACGGTCGTGGGGCCTGAACTCTGGGCCTGGGCACTGTCCCTCAGCTCTTCGGCTCAAGGCTAGCGCTCTACCACTTCCGGATTTTTTCTTTTTGCTTATGTGGTGCTGGGGAATCGAACCCAGGGCCTCAGGCATGCAAGGCAAACGCTCTACCACTGAGCCACCTTCCCAGCCCTCTGAATAGTTTTTTTTTTTTTATTGTGAAAATACTTTACAGAGGGGTTACAATTACATGGGCAAGATAATGAGTACATTTCTTATCAAGCATTGTAGCCTTCTCCTTTGTTTCCCCTTCCCATCCCTTCCCAGCCTCCCCCCCCTCCCAGTGTTAATAATTTTAACTAAGATTGCATTAATGAAAAATAAAAAGCAAGTCAATGAGCTTATACTCTGTAACAGCAGTGTGATTAAACAAAGGCAAAATGAATGCAATGCTTCTAGGTTAAATCAGACGGCTGTAGTGCCCAAGTGTGCAATAAGTCTACATGTTGGTTAGGCAAACAGGTTGAATTCATATTTATCAGTTGTCCTCTTAGTAGTTTTTCTTTATTTTTTAAGACAGGCCTCACTCTGTAGCCCAGACTAGTCATGAACTCTTGAGCTTTTTGCTTCAGTCACTTTAGTGCAAAGCCTTTCTTAATCAGTAAGTAAAATCATTGTGACAATGTGTTTTGCCTTTAAAAGAGATATCTTTGTCTAAAATTTTATGTATTACATTTCAATACTCATAAAAATTAATGACATTGGGAGGAAAAAATAGTTTGAATGAGCAACTTTCATTAAGTTCTCATCAACTACCTGTTATCATCCAAGGGACAAAAGAAGAGTATAAAATTATATGATTTAAAGAGAAGATAGAAACTGCATGGCCTATGTCTTCACGGCATCTGTAAACATGTTTACTGTAAGTAAGTGAAAGTAATCACAACTCACAGAGGGTACAATTCTCTTCTACTGTTGAGTTTTATCAGAATGACTGGTGAGTTTGCTCTCTTTACCTGAAGTTAGGTTGTAAAAAGTAACAATCCTCCTGATCTAAGCCTCATACATAGTTAGGATTATAGGTGCACACTCCCACACTCAACTATAGGTTGAAAAGGAGTCTCTTCTGTATGCCTGAGCTAGCCTCAAACTGTGATCCTTCCAATATTACCTTCCCAAATAGCAGGATTACAGGTAATGAGCTACTAGAGTTCAGTTAACTAACCAAGTTTTAATAGGATTATTTATATATTTCTCAAATACTATTTCTTAGATTGTATACATGCTCATGTCAGAAACAACTATTTTGCTCAGACTGATGACCCAAAACTAAGTAATATTTTAACTACTTTTGGAAGAAAATTCTCTGAGGGTCTCTTGTGTTTTCATGTCTCGCAAGTAGACACTGACTGCCACTAATCCAGACCAGAGACTAGCAAACGGGGGTAGGAAGCCTATGAACTGTTCATGAATGCCTAACAAGCTAACTGTTTCTGATTTAAGGGGTTATAACTTAGCAATAATAATATTAATGTTAAGAACTATGAAGAAGAACAAACATGTGGGGGATTTATATGTGGCCAGCAATGCCTAAATTATTTATTTTCTATAAATGGACTGCTTGTCCATTTATAGAAAAAAGTCCCTCTGTTCCAGGTTATACTTTCAAGCATATTTTTATAGTGAGTGGCCTTAAAAATTATAGTTTTTCTCTGGAGCAAATAGCAGGAATCACCTGCCCATTTCCTTTGCTTCTTGGAAACTGGGCCTTGGGGAGTCGGTGTGAAAAGGATGGTGCCATGCTACAGTACTTCTGTGAGCAACAAACTGTCTTGGTTCTGCCTCAGGACTCATATCTTCTGTTAGCATCCACTATGGCAAGCTAACCTCAGATTCGTCGTCCATCTGTCAACTACTGGAAGAGTTCACCTAGAGATATATACATGAATGCGCTACGTATTACATTTATAAGTGATTTAATGATAGCTACAGATCACTTAATCCATTATAAATCTGAGGCAGAAAAACAGAGAACACAAAAAGTATAAGGCAGACACTTAGATCTTTTAAAATTTACCTTGTATGATAAAGTTTTCTTAAATTGTTCACTGAAATAGAGAGGAAAAAGGAAATAGTTATTCTAAATGTTAAGAATATTGAATAAACTAAATTATAAATAAAAATATCTATTGGAGCATTTTGAATTAAAATGTTGATGTAAAAATCATGCCTGAAATGTCTTTATAAAAAGATAAAAGCATATCTTATCATCAGTATGTTAATATAAAAGAATGTCTTTCACAGATCATTGAGACAGAGAAGAACAACTTGTCTCTTCATAGAAACACATAGTGTTTCACTCTAAGCTTTATTATTATTCAGGTTTTGTGGGGCCAATAGATCAAGAGGTAATCGTCATTGAAAAGGCACTTTGTTCTTTCACAGTTCCCCAGGAAGACACAATTTATAAACAATACTTGCCATTGTGGAAAGTCAGGTATTCAAAATGAAATATTACAACTTAATATAAACACATCTGTACTAATTTATCTCCATATTGACATCTTAGGTAGAAGAATACTGTCACCTTTTGGGAAACTTAAACTTGGAAGTGTTCTGAATAAAGCCGTAACAGCAAGGGCACGTGATGAAGGAAGCCCGTGTTTTGATGCAGTGCTCAATCACCATGTCTGTTGCCACACCACAGGCATGCAATGCTACCTAGAAAGTAAAATCAGACCCTACCATTAGGTTCATTCTAAACTAACAGAATAACCCTTGTGCTTTAAAAAAAAAAAAGTGACTGAAATTGAAATCCGTAGGGGACTTCAAATTACCAGAATATTTGTTATAGTTTAACTTGTTTCAATTGGACGTACCAGTGGCTATTTAGTTGTTCATATTAATTAAGAAATTAACTAAGGTTGAATGATTAAAAAGAAAATAGCACTGCAAATGAAGCTCAAGATTCATTCAATGGAAAAAAAGATTCATTCAATGGGAAATGTAATACAATCATAAATGTAGAAAATTGAATGTTTAAACTAGCACTTTCACTGATTATGAATTTACTTCAGTTATAGCACTGTGGCAAAAACACTGGACTTGAAGAAATGAAAATTTCTATGAGAATTTCTAGACTAGAACTCTAGGATGGCTCTGAGGCCCTGGACCCCTTAAATTTCTTGGGATGTTTGTCTTCTCAACTATAAACTACTTAACAGATATATTTCAAAATACTTTTCTGGATGCTATTGGAGTATAATACAATCTGTCATGTATATGTAGCATCTTTCTAGGATTTTTCTAAATACAACAACTGTTAATACAGTGATAGATTTCACAGACTGATTTTACTGGACTTATTTTAAAAGGAAGGAATGGAATCATCAGAATAATGATGAGGGTCTCAATAGTTCATAAAAATAAAAAGTTTTAAAATTATTTCAAATCATATGTCACTATTATGTTTATACTAATTATAATCTAGAGTAGACAACTATGATCATTAGTAGGCTAAATAAGGCAAAATGGGATTTGATGAAGGAAATTCACATGTGAGCATCCTGAAAGATAAAATTATATTTTGCTAGAAAAATATTCATATCTTTATGAATATCTCTCTCTAGAATACAAATTATATTGGGTTATTCTTTACTTTTGAGGGATGGATCTCATCAACCTTAGGGTAGGGAGAAGCTCTGAAGATGAAGTGGAGCATTTTCCCGAAGTTTTGGATATAAAGTATGAAAGCTAGATTTTCCTTTTGAACTGAAGTTAAAAACAAGATCACAGCTCTCAACTCCCCTAAAATTTCCCCTCCTCGTAGGTTTACATGGGTTACAGAAAATTCAACAATCTTGGCTGGGCACATGGCTCATGCTTGATATCCTAGCTACTTAGAAGTCTGAGATCTGAGGCTCATGATTTGAAGCCAGACCAGGCAGGAAAGTCTGAGATTCTTATCTCCAATTAACCTAGTTGGAGATGTGGGTCAGGGTGTAGAGTACCAGTGTTGAACAAAAAAGTTCAGAGATGGTACACAGGCTCTGAGTTCAAGCCCCAGGATCTCCTTTCCCCACATGCACAGTAACAATCTTGACGTGGCTGTCAATCCACCTTTCCTGTTTCATGCTAAGAAAGAACCTACGAAGGCTGCCATTCAGGGAGGGCAACAACAACTACCAGGTAGTAAAAGTAAAGAACTTTGATTCTTCATCTGCCCCTTTTATTTAATCAGGCTAATTCTTATTTTCGTGAACAGCTAGAGAAAATCTCATGGCACAAGTTATGGATGCATTTCCCCTTTTAGTCACTGAGTGCCCTTTATGTGCAGCACTGTATTGGGTAATGGCAGGCTCACATCAGCCCCCAAAGAATGTCTCTATTATGTCTCTATATTAGAAGTGAGGAACCTAAGGCTTGTATAAATTAAGACTTGCAACAAAACAGCTTGTGAGAGGCAGAACTTCAAAGCATGATCCCATGTATTAAGTACATCAGGGGCTTCTCCATAAGATAAAATAAAATAAACCCCTATTGAGGTTTGGAATAAAGAAAAGTTGAGACAGTTCTATTTCAGTAAGTCTCTACTTTGATTCACATTTCTTCTGCTACATATGAAAGACTGAGTTTCTTTCCCTATTTAAACAAATCTAAGCTACTTATGAAATGGATTTTAAGTCTCAGATTTAACTGTACCACATAATCCTAATTTTATTGTCATCAAATGCACAGGCAGATATAACAGGCAAATAATAAGAAGATGCAGACCAATAGAACTACTTAAATATGACAATTAGCATATCCAAAAAGTGGTATTTCAAACTAGGAAAGGTAGATTTTTTTTTAGTAAGTGATGTTAGATTAACCTGATAGCTCTATAAAAAATAAAAATTCATTTCTTCTCATCACATACAGAAAATGTCAAATGAATTACAGATTTAAAATGCAAACAATAAAACATGGGTGAATTCTTCCATAGCACAATTATAAATACTTCCTAAAGATACTAAAGTTACATAAACATTAAAAGGTAAGGTTAATAAGTTGAAAAATATTAAAATAAAATATCTTGGTGGCACATAAGCTCTATTAAGTAAAAAGAAACAAATAGGAAAATGATTTAAAATTTGCAGCATATAAAGAGTTAATGTCTATAATGTATAATAAGCTTCTAAAGATAATGGAAAAGCCCAATGATCAAGTATTAAAATATACAAGAGATCTGAACAGTTTACAAACTAAAACATGTAACTAATCCTTAAAAGTTGGCCAATATTACTCAAAATTTTAAAAAAATGCTAAACCAGGGGCTGGGAAGGTGGCTCAGTGGTAGAGCCCTTGCCTTGCATGCATGAGGCCCTGGGTTCGATTCCTCAGCACCACATAAGCAAAAAGAAAAAAGCTGGAAGTGGCGCTGTGGCTCAAGTGGTAGAGCGCTAGCCTTGAGCTGAAGAGCTGAGGGACCATGCCCAGAGCCAGAGTTCAGGCCCACGACCGGACCCCCAAAAAAGAAAATGCTAAACCACCTTAAGATACTATTTATCACCTGGTAGTGTGGCAAAATTCTATTTTTTCCTAAAAGTACAGAATAAACCAAGGAAAGTCAGCATTATTTGAATTCATTTATTGAATCAATAACCTTTTAAGTACTTTCTATATGCCAAACATTCTTTTCAGCATTAGAAATTGCCTGGTAAAAAAATAAATTCCAAGCCGGGCACCCGTGGCTCATGCCTGTAATCCTAGCTACTCAGGAGGCTGAGATCGGAGAATTGTGGTTCAAAAGCCAGCCCGGGCAGGAAAGTCCATGAGACTCTTATCTCCAATAAACCACTAGAAAATCGGAAGTGGTGTTGTGGCTCAAGTGGTAGAGTACTCGCCTTAAGCTGAAGAGTGCAGGGACAGTGCCCAAGCCCAGAGTTCAAGCCCCACGACCAACCAAAAAAATAAAATAAATTCCAACCTACTGGAAGAAACTTATTCATGAGGTGCCATGAATGAAATAATATTAATCATTTTGATACTTTATATGTGACTATAGAAAGTTACAGATTTTCTTGTTTAGGAAAGGCTATGAAACTACCTGCCTTATTTATTCTAAGTTTCTTATTTTTTCTTATGTGTTAATTAAATAAATTTAAATAATTTGTTTACTTACCCCAATATTAAACATTCCTGTAAAATACTCCATATTTGCTTGAATGAACCAAATGTTGCTTAAACCTAGTTCGTCACTTCTCTTCTTAGCACGAATTAATGACAATTCCTTGTTTTCTATTAATGTAACCTAGATTTTACCCAGTAGGAAATAGTAAATTCAGTAACATAATTCAAGTGTTAGGGTAAACATTACTAATATATTTCATAGCATTAATAATGCTGAACATATTACATTGATTTTCTAGTCTATGTCAGGAAATATACCAGATTAACTTGTACAAAACAAACAACTCCTTGAATTGTTCTTCAAGCATATGGTACAGTGATATAAGTGAAAGAAGCAATAATACTACCGTGTTGAAGTACTTAGTGGAAGACAATCTGGAGGGTTGGGACACAGCCAGACTAAGGAAGGTTTTCATTAGGAATTGGATATAACTGGGGCTTGCAAACGAAACACATTTAGATAGGAAACCGAGGCATGTTCAGTAGTGGGAAATACTGAGGTAAGGAAGAGTTTGGTGTGTCCAAAGAACTAATTAAGCTAGTGCAGCTGGACAGAGTATGTGTGATGGTGACAGTGGGAAGTGAAGGACAAACTGTACAGAATGGAGATAAGGTAGGAGGAGTCAGATTATGCTGTTTTTTTTTTTTTTTAAACAGTACTGGTGTTTGGTAAGGAGCTTTTAGACAAGCCTTCTACCTCTTGACTATGCTCTTTTTTTGAATTTAGTTAATTTTTCAGATGAGGACTCACACTTTATGCCTGGGCTGTCTTCAGAACTCTATCTTCCTACCTATAGCTCTCTTGTGTACCTGAAATTATGGATGTGTGTCAATATACCCAGCTTAATTGACAAGATGTTGTGTCTCTAATACTTTGCCTGTGCTTTGCCTTGAACTTCAATCTTCCCAATCTCTACCTACTGAGTAGCCAGGATTACAGGCTTAAGCCACCAAGCCCAATTTGATCATACACTCGTGATAAGAAGGGTCCAACAGGCTGGGTGCCAGTGGTTCATGCCTGTAATCTTAGCTTCTCTGGGGACTGCAGCCCAGGCAGGAAAGTCTCTGAGACTTATCTACAATTAAGTACCAAAAAAGCAGAAAGTGGAGCTGTGGCTCAAGTGGTAAAGCACTAGCCTTGTAAAAAAAATGTAGGGACTTGCCCAGGCAAAGTTTAAGCTCAGGAAAAGCAAAGAGAGGAGAGAGAGAGAGAACAGAGAGAGAGGAAAGAGAGGACAGAGAGAGAGAGAGAGAGAGAGAGAGAGGAGTAGGTTCCATCAGGTAATGACTAGTGTGGATTGGTGTGGATAAAGCGCAACAAAATCCTTGAGCAGTAACTGTGGGTGGAATGAAGACATTCTCATCAGTATCATTCCTGTTTATTATTTTATCCACATGCTTGTCTTCATAGAAGAACTTTGTCATATGCTAATCAAACCAGTTTATCATATCTTTCTTCCAGTTTATTTCAGAAAGTATTTGTTGTAATTGCTGCATACCATCTAGACAATTCACATGCGTTTATTAAAGAAGAGAGAGATGATATCCCCCCCCCAAAGACTTAAAAGATGATCACTGTGAAGAGCTGATTTAAGATGGCAGAAAAATAAAAACAGGACAAACAATAGCAATGATTGAATAAACTATAGTATATTCACTTTAAATGTGTAGTTACTCAAATATAATGTGTAAAACTACTAGCAGTAGAAAAACATTTAAGATATAGTATTGAATGATAGCATGGAACTAATTTGCATTTTTAGAGTTTGGAACAGCAAATGTCCATGTAGACAGTGATTTGAATTGCAAGGAAAGAAAATTTTTTGATAAGTCAATATGACAGACTTGGTTTTGCTTATTAAATATAAGAAATTATTCCAATTTTTATGCAGTAGATCAAAAAAAGAATACTAAAATATCATGCCCACCAACTTTTAGAAGTTATCATTTCTACTTAAAATTATCTTGAAAATTAGTTGAAAAGTATTTTATTTAGTAATGGGATAGTTATTTCTTCTAAAAATTAAACATATGCATATATTTACATGTTTTAGACATACTTTATGTGACATATATTATATAGTAAAATATGTATCTTTGTATTAAAAAAATTGGTAACTGCACTGTGGTCCTATTTTACATCACCCTTCCCCCCTTTAAGATTATAAATCTCAAAAGTTACTTCAAAGGAAAAAGAAAATGCCTGTGCCTCATTGTTTGAGGTGGTTAAAAGATTAGGAGCTCAAAGTCAGGCTCGGGTGGCTCATGCCTGGAATCCTAGATCTCAGGAGGCTGAGATCAGAGGATTGCAGTTCAAAGCCAGCCCGGGCAGGAAAGTCCGTGAGACTCTTATCTCCAGTAAACTACTAGAATACTGGGAGTGTTGCTTGGCTCAAGTGGTAGAGTGCTTGCCTTGAGCTGAAGAGCACAGGGACAGTGCCAAAGCCCAGAGTTCAAGCCCCACGACGGACCGAAAAAAAAAAAAAAAAGATTAGGAGCTCAAGAAGGAAGAGTAGGCTAGACTTGGGAAGCTGAAACTTGTTTAGCTATAATTTTTCCTTTATTCAGCTTTACCTGGCATGACGGCAGCATATGAGCAAGAACTATTCCAACGTGGCCCTGAAAAAAAGCCAGCAAAAAAATCAAATTAAGTTTAGTCCCCATGGATTTTGCTCATTTCATGATAATAATCTTATCAAATAAAAACATGACCTTGAATGTAATATAGAAAAGTCATCTAGTTGTGGACAAGATAAAAAAGATAAAAGTTGATATATAGTACCCCGCCACTGCAGAAATCCACAATTCTGTCACCAGGTTTAGCTTGATTCATCACCACATAAGCAAGGTTGTTTAATTGTTGCTGTTTCCTCAAAGCTCGATCACTAGACATTTTGCCTGCAAAAGACAAGAGATTAAGAGAACATTAAATATTGTGAGACACTAAGTATATACAGTTAGACTATACCACGAGGATAAAGGAGAATAGGTAAATGTATACTTATGTGGATACACATAAAAGAATAAATTACAAGTTTCATGTAATAGTCTATGAGAAAACTAGAGGACAGGAGCCCACAGATTAACCATATTTCTTCTGATTTTACTGTCATTGCTATCTTGTTTTTCTTAAAAAATTGTTTTCTAAAGAGTGGAAGCTAGAACTAAAAACATAAAGTTCAGAGTCAAAGTATTTGAGAAATTTTGGTTGGATGAAAAAGTGTCTCAGTAATCATCTGGCCTCTTTATCCATAACTCTTAGAGATCTATTAAGAAGACTGTCTACAAATCACTTAAATATACTTATAGAGGGGGAAGGAAAGCGGGAGAAAAATTAGGGAGGGGTAACAAGTTAGACAAGAAATGTAATCACTCCTTATGTATGTAACTGTAACCCCTCGTTACATCACCTTGACAGTTAAATTAAAATAAATGAAAAAATATACTTATAGAAAGAACAAAGGAGGAGGCAACAATGCTTGATAAGAAATGTACTCATTACCTTGCTCATGTAATTGTAACCCCTCTGTACCGTATTTTCACAATAAAAAACTTATGAATAAAAAAGAACCATAATAAATAATATTTTTACTATTTAACTGGCACATCTTTGAATACTGAATTCTCCTGTAGGACATGCAGGAATGTTGGCATATAGATGTCACACTATCTGAATTATATCAATGCTTATTTGAGGATTTTGCTTTTTTCTGCTTTGAAGCTTCCTTTCTGTATGAGTCAGACATAGAAATTTAAATGTAATTAGAGATTAAAGATAGGCTTTTTCCAAGTATGAAATGCCTTGGGCTCAATAGCATGAAAACATCTTAACTTCCTTTCAAAAGCCACTAGCGGCCCCCACAAAAATATCTTCAGAAGTATGAATGATACTATTTGTTTTTACACATCAAGAACATTCTTTATAGGAACAGTTTGGTAAAAAAAATATGTAAAGATATCAAGTTTTCCTTGCTCTATGCTAGTAGAAAAATAGTAAGTTATTTTTTCATTTTTTTTCTTACAACAGTACATTAGGTAAGAATTTTTTCTTAGGCAAAACAGAAAAGTATAATTTCCTAACTCAGAAGTAACATACACACATATATGTATATAAATATATGTGTATAGATAAATATGTATATGTTATATTCATAAGTTTAATTTCCATGCCAGAATAAAAATATGTTTTAAGTACCTTTTTCTTGGGTTGGGGGAGGTGAGAAATTTTATTTTATTTTGTTGTAAGGGTAATGTACAGAGGAGCTACAGTTACATAAGTAAGGTAATAAGTACATTACTTGTTGAACATTGTTACCCCCTCCCTTGTTTCCTACCACTTTTCCTCCCCCTCTCTGTTCCCCTCCCCACCAAGTTATAAAGTCCATGTCAAATAAAGTGTCTTGTAAGTAAGTACTGCTGTTGCCTTGGTCACCCTTTGTCCTTTATCTAATCATTTTGTTATCCCCTTCCCCAAATCAGATAAACATATATACAAGACACAGGGTACCAAAATAAAAAACAGTGAGCAGGGGATAAACCAAAGGAAAACAGAAACTGAACCAAAAAAAAAAAAAGAAGAAAAAAGAAGTAACTTTACACAGTACATTAAAAAACAAAAACAAAATACAAAATAAAAACCCCAAAAGGCCCTCTTGTTTCCAGTATTTTGGAGTTCATTTAGAGTGGCATCATTTTATATGGTCATATTTAAGCACCTTTTTTTTTTAAGTCAGTGCATTTTTTTCTACAGTATTCCATCAATGATTTATTTACCACAATTTACAAAACCAAATGCACTATTGTAATGATGTGATCATCATCATACAAGTGAATCTTTAAACACTTTTCAATTACTTAAGCATGGTCTAATACAAATTTCAATATGTAGAATTGTAAGTCAATAACAGTCTATCTTCATTCATGAAGATACACCTTTTAGAAGAATAATTTTAGCCAGGTATAGTGAGTGGTAATGCCTGTAATTCCAGTACTCAGGAGGTAAAGGCAAGGAGGCTTTGATGTTGTTTTTCTCTTCTAATATAATTGTAATAAATTTAAACAAGGAATGTGAAAGATCCTGTAATCCCATCCTTCGTAGATATTTACTCCTAAGAGATTTTATTGACGATTTTCAAACATAACATGATTTAAAATATTCTACAGTAAATCTACAGTAAATACTTATGTACTTAGCCAGTTTTTGTTGTAGTGGCAGGACAACTAAAGGGGGGTTACTTACAAACAAAAGGGATCTGTTTATTGCACAGTTTTAGAAGCTTAAAGTCCAACGAACATAGTAGCTGTTGTAAGGGCTGAGAAATGCAGGAGAAAGAAAATCACATGGCAAGGCAAGCTCAAGAGAAACACAGGGACCAGTATCAGGCTTTGGTAATACCTTCTCCTCTTGAGAACGTACTCAAGAGATCAGTATTCCCTTCCTGGAACAGTATTGGGATGAACAAATGATCTCCCACTAGTTCCTACCTCTTCCAGGCTCAAGGCCACCTCCCAATAAGTAACAGTACCCTTGGAATGGAACCTCTACCATATGAAACTTTGGTGATAGGGCTGGGTTCATGTGTGTGGAAAACCTTTGAAACTTCCACCTAGATTGCACTATGAACATTATATATTCCATATGTATTTTCACAGCAACCCAGTTTTCATTTGCAGGAGGAAAAATAAAAACAAAGAAAAGGAGAAGAGGTAAGGCCAAAAGACAGAAAAGCAAAAACAAACCAGCATAAAATGAAACTGCACTTAACTGTACTTTGTGGCATTTAGGGAGGCAAAAATGTTATTAAGTGGAACTAAGATGAGGAATTCAATGAGTAGGGACATTTCTGCCTTTGCCGATTGTGGATTTCTTAACAGTTCCTAGGCAAATAATTACTCTTGCAGCAGGGAAGTTTATTCAATGAAATATACAATAGCAAATCCTATAATATTTCTATTAGAAATTTAGAATTATCTATACCCTTAGGTCTCTCAGAAACAAATGCTGATGAAGATTTTTTTTTCCTAAGACTTTCTTTGCATATAAAATACATGCTGAAATGAAGACTGAAGGTAGAGGTACTTTTCAGATTTGTGTTTTAAGTCGAGAATATTAAGTTGCATATGATATTCAGAGAAACTGAGCTAAAAATACAGCATCCAGAAGCTCAGACGCTTTAAAGAAAAGCTGCCTATAATAAAGCATTCCCTCATCCTATTCCAGTTTTATAAATATTATGAGGCTCCTGGAAACAAGAACAGGATTTCAAATACATACAACAAGGTGGAAACAATAGTATTTTGGAATATGGTACTAATTTAAAAAATATCCTACTTTCTTTTTAAAATATTTTTATTATCTTTAAGTAATTGCACAAAGGAGTTGCCATTCAATGAAGCACTTTGTGAATACAGTGTGTCTGAATCAATGTCATTACCCCTTCCAAAATTATCACTCTACTTTCTATTTTTATTCAGTATCCTTGTATATGAAATATCATTTATAAGCATTAAATTATAATCCACTTTTAGCTTGACTAAAATGCTATTTCTTTAGGCAATGGGAAAAGAAACCAAGAGAAGAATGTTTAATACAAATAATGTCATATTTCTGAACTGTAGTCTTCAAGTTGGGAGGCACTTGGTTATTTTGACATAGTGTTTGCATTGCCACAAAAGATAAGTACAGGTTAAAGCATCCAATTTTTAAGCCAAGGAAGCCACGGTAAGACATCAGCATTTTGGGTTGATTCAATGCAACAAAAATTGCAAAAGAACATGAATGATAAATGTGCAAATGTGCAGCCAAGATTATCTAATATTTTATATCCAAAATTAAGCAGATTTTTTGTTTCTTAGCCTGAACCTACATATGAAATACATTGCCTGTTGTAATTTGTAAAGAAGAAAATGGTTGGATACACACACACACACACACACACACACACACACACACACACACACACACTTATTAAAGTTCTTTACTAAAGATTCTCTCCCTGTTCTGTTTCCAAGACATTTTTTGAGTTGGAGCATGAGTGTTCTATGATTTCGTGAACATTAAATATGGAAACAGAAAAAAAACTAAAACTAATGGTTTAGAGATTTACAAAACATTTTTGTTTGAAAATTTTATAAAATCAAAAGATTTGCAAAAGCAAATTTCTCAAAAAGAAAATTGTACAGACAAGGTACTATTAATTAGGACCTTTGACAGGTGAAAGAGAAGGTGACAACTATAAATTTTAATGTTTAAAAAAAGGCTTGATAGCAGTAAGAAAGGAAAGTTGATGAACAATCTTTTATTGGGTTGTAACAGGGTAATTAACGGTGATTCCAGGTTCCATCACAGGGTATCTATGATTTCCTCCTTAGAAAAGAGTAGGTGCTAAGGCACCTCCTCTCTTGTCAAGTAGTCCATTTCCTTCAAATGAAGAAAAACAAAATCTCTGTCCTAAAGGAGCCTCCAGGGTATCTATGAAAATGTATGTGTATTAACTCTGGGCAAAAAAAGTACTCATGCTGAAGATGAAGGATTAACTGCTTGACACATTAGAGAAGAACTTCAGAGACTTGGAACCTTTCAGTTGACTATTTCAAGGATAACAGAAATTCATCAGATATAATAGGTCAGGGAAGACATGCCAAGAACAGTCTAGCTTATTTAAGGGAAAACTACAATTAACCCATTTGTGTTTGGAAGGGAAGATATGAGGAGGTAGTAAAATTTCAAACAGACCTGTAAATATAAGCAGGTCAAGCTGGGAAAAGGTTATGCTTTTGCCTCTTTACATCCAAAGAAACGTAGTCTTGCTTTAATATTTAATGTCAAGGGCTCAGCAGTCCTTTGAGACTAGTTCTGTCTGAATTGATAATATCACTATATTATTACCTACCAAAAACATTCTTTTATAAATGCTAGCACAGGCTGGGTGGTTGTGGCTCATGCCTGTAATCCTAGCTACTCAGGAGGCTCAGATCTGAGGATCATGTTTTAAAGCCAGTCCAGGCAGAAGCTGCCATGAGACTCTTATCTCCAATTAACCACTCAAAAACTGGAAGTAGAACTGTGGCTCAAAGTGGTAGAGTGCTAGCCTTCAGCAAAAGAGCTGAAGGACAGTGCCCAAGCCCCGAGTTAAAGCCCCACGAGACTGACAAAAAATTAAAAAAAAAAAAAGCTAGTCTGAATCATTTTCATTCTAGGTAATGCATGTCTTCAGATAAGCTTATTCATAAAATTCTCTGGAGCACTCAGCCTTAATTGATGCTGTCATTAAGTTATTCAATTAGGAAAAATAGAATTACATTGACTAAGTTATTTTGAAACTTAGTTCAAAATACATCATGAAATTTCTTAGGGAATTTCTGACTTCTCCTATCTAGGATCATATGCCCTTAGTATTCTCAAGCGCTACAATCACAAACACTGTCTCCGCGCAATAGCTAATCCTGAGTATGCTTTAACTGACATACTACTACAATGATACCCACTAAAATACCTCTCCCTGGCTTAAACACCTTTAACTGCTTCTCTCTTCCTTATGGAGACTGAAAATCTTGGCAAGAAAATAAAGTCTTTGGTGACTTGAGCCCCGATTAACTAATTAATTAATTTGGCTTCTGCCTGCTGCATTACATCCTCAATGTTTCAGCTGCTCAAAATAAGTAACAGTTCCTTGAACATATCATCACAAGTCAATGGCTTTCTATAATTGTTTCTCTTTGTTTCAGCTTATTTCCTTGCCTTTTAGAACCACAGGAACCCCACCATCTGCCCTCACTCCAGGTTGTACTTAGAAATGTAGTACTTTGTAATAATAATACTTTTTTTTTTTTTTTTTTGTCGGTCCTGGGGCCTGAACTCTGGGCCTGGGTACTGTCTCTCAGTTCTTCAGCTCAAGGCTAGCACTCTACCACTTGAGCCACAGCGTCACTTGTGGCTTTTTCTGCTTATGTGGTGCTGAGGAATGAACCCAGGGTTTCATGCATGCAAGACAAGCATGCAAGGCAACCACTCTACCACTGAGCCACCTTCCCAGACCTATAATAATAATACTTTTAATGACCAGAGAAAACACTATTTTTCAAACTTTATCAAACAAAATGATATTTTTACTACAATGCCTATACTACAATGCTTATAATTATAAAATGATACCTGGGCATAATTCATTATAACTCCCCCAGAAAAAGCATTAGTTGAAATTGTTTCTATCTATAACAAAATGCTGAAATAAGGATACAGGATGACCCATTGTAACAATGACATGTACAAGACAGTATGTTGAAAACAAATTTTACAATTTTGTGGGCGAAGGGGGGGGTGGGAGAGGGGAGGGAGGAGTTGGGGAGGTGGTAGGGGAAAAATAAATAGGAAATGGACTCATTACCTTGCTGTAACCCCTTGTACAGTATCTTTACAATACAAAATATATATTAAAAAAAAGAAATTGCTTCTGTCTCCCAGAAAATGGATAAAGGGCTATTCCTAAAACATTCAATAATTATAAACTGAAAATATAGAATTCAATGGAAATGTATAATGTTAAAAGACATCTATTTATGCTTCCTAATAATGACTTTGTAAATATCTGTCAATCAGTCAACAAATAAATCAGCTGACCAACTTGGCCTGTTCTAGGAAACTTTGGGGACATAATGACATATAATGTTTGATCTTTATCCTTAATGAACTTACACCATTGTTTATATATACTTGAACATATGACATGTATTTAATTGGACATACTATACAATATAAAGTAATTTTAACAACTGTAATTTTAACTATAAAAATCAATATATCCTTGATTAAAGCTTCAAAAATTATTTATAATACTTTATACTTAAATGATGCTTTACAATCTATCGAGCATTTACATATTTACATCTTATCACCTAACCTCAATACTCCAACAATGTGTCAAGTGTGGATTTTCCTCATTTTTCCAATGAGAACAATGAACACTGAACTGGCGGCTCCAGTTTAGCACTTGCTCAAAGAAAAGCAGATTAAAAATGGTAAAGCTGGGATTCCAATGAATGATTTCTAACTCAGGTTCAGTCCTATCCAACATGATCTGTGACTTCTTAACCAGATGACTTTGTAATGGCAAATTACAGTTCCTGTGACTTATACAGGCAGAGTTCAGGGAAATGAGATGCTTTCCAGTAGGGACAGTAGTTTCTTGAGTAATAAAAATTAGGGAAAAATTTTACTTATTCCAGAATCAGTCACAAGAAGTATGTTATTTCATTTTTCCTCTAAATGAAAGTTCAAAGAGGGGCTGGGAAGGCGGCTCAGTGGTAGAGCGCTTGCCTTGCATGCCTGAGGCCCTGGGTTCGATTCTTCAGTACCACATAAGCAAAAAAGGAAAAGCCGGAAGTGGCGCTGTGGCTCAAGTGGTAGAGCGCTAGCCTTGAGCTGAAGAGCTGAGGGACAGCACCCAGGCCCAGAGTTCAGGCCCTACAACTGACAAAGAAAAAAAAAGTAAAGTAACATGGGTAGGTTTTGCAATGAATCTGCTGAGAATCAGATAATCCCAAAGGAAAGAAATGAAAATAGATTGGGATGATCTTTAAGGTTGCAGTACTGAAGATACTGACTAAAAACAGTATAGTATGCACGTCTAATCCTTCCATATCCAACTCTACAGCATATTTTGAAATTTTGAGCTGATAGCTAAAATGCTTAGGCAAGATGCTAGATTGTAGGACAAAAGTTAAAGAAAGTATAATCACATTATTTACCAAGTCAAAGCGTCTGCATTGTTTATGAAAGACTGAATGGTAGAAAATTTAAGACCTTTGTATTTCTGCTATATTTTCTCTAAGATGAATAAAGAATTTTTGACCTTAGATTATCAGGACCCAGAGTTAACTGAATACATATATTTCATTTCACTCAAATATGACTTATACCACACAAAATAAACATAACTTTCCTCTGGTATTTTGGTTAAAAAATCCACAGTATCTTCCAAGTTACCACAAGACCACACTGAAATGCTTTTACAACTAAAAATTTAACTCTAGAAAAGTTTCTTCTTTTTCAGTCTTAAGTTAACAATTAGGAAGGTATTTTAATAGTTTCATTAACTTTGAGGCCACTCAAATAATTCCTGGTTACCTTCCAATTTGGTGTATTTCACAGTAAGTAGGTTAAGTCAAGTGACTAAAAAAAGAAAATCCTCTTTTGTGCATAGGATTCTAATTTTCACTATGATCTTTTCCATAGATTTTCATCTTTCATGTTGTTTCAAAAATGAAAACTGAATGTCTCTAGTGACATGGCTTCATATTATTTGATAATATTAATGTTGTATTGATTATAATATTCCCTTTGACAGGTGGTATTTATGTCTGTTCTCCTTGATTCTGAGTTGACCTTTTTCAGCTGACTCAACTTCCTAGTCTTTTTAAGATGCCTATTCTTGAAATATATTTTTAAGAAGTCAAATTTTCTACACACTGATGGTATATAGTGAACAGGCAAGCTTCCCACCAGACTTGTGAATAAAGGAACTAAGTTTTACAGTACTTACAAAATACAGTAGTATCCTAATATTGGTCTTGTAAAGATTATCACCATTAACTAGTATTTATATACAAAACAGCACTTATACTACAAGAATAGCTAGCATGGTTATCGTACCTAAGAATTAACATTCCAAAAACTTCAATTTTACAGTTGTGTCCAACTGTAAAGAATGTTGGGCACCTTATAGCAAGGGTAAGTAAACAGAAAAAAAAACTTTGAGTTACCCAAGTAAAGGTATGTGGGAGGAGTATTGGAGTTGAACCATATGTCTACAAATAGTTTAGTTTCATAAAAAGAGATTATTGCCAGGCGCTGGTGGCTCACGCCTGTAATCCTAGCTACCCAGGAGGCTGAGATCCGAGGATCCTGGTTCAAAGCGAGCCCAGGCAGAAAAGTCCATGAGACTCTTATCTACAATAAACCATTAGAAAACCAGAAATGGTGTTGTAGCTCAAGTGGTAGAGTGCTCACCTTGAGCTGAAGAACTGAGGGACAGCTCCCAAGCCCAGAGTTCAAGCCCCATGACCGACCAAAAAAAAAAAAAGAGAGAGAGATTATTCAAGATTTGCTTCATGATCATTGTATATCAAGAGGAAGTACTTCTGGCAACAACCACAGCTCAAAAATACTACTCCTGTGCTTTTACTTTTAAGCACAAAAGCAATGGTAAAATGGGTCAGCTTATTAAAAACTATTACCTGTGAGTACACACAAGCACAAACAAACAAACCAACTTAAGAGCCAACCAAACAAATAACCGAAGTAATCATAGCATTCTTGCTAGTTACTAGTTAAATGAATACCTTGTACATTCTGAATGTCATCAAAAAGAATTTTCAGAAACTCAAAAGGATAAAAGATACCAAAACTATTATTCTTTGAAATTGTGAGCTATAAGAGCTATGTTTAAAATGCATATGCAGTTCTCCTTAATATTTAGTATTTTCCTATATTAAAAAAGAAAATGACATGTCATATTTAATGTGAAACTTTAAAATATTCTGAAAACAAAGCCGGAAGCCTGTAACCCTAGCTACTCAGGAGGCTGAGATCTGAGGATCATGGTTCAAAGCCAGCCTGGGCACAAAAGTCCATGAAATTCTTCTCTCCAATAAACCACCAGAAAACTGGAAGTGGCACTGTAGCTCAAGTGGTAGAGCGCTGGCCTTGAGCTGAAGAGATGAGGGTCAGCATTCAGGCCAGAGTTCAAGCCCATGACCAAAAATAAATAAATAAATTAATTAATTAATTCTGAAAACAAAATCATAAGTAGTTTTACCAAAGTCAACATAGGTTTTTATTTACATACAAAAATGCTTATATGCTTAACGAGCACTTGAGGAAAATGCTTTGTATTTAATATTTCTGGACATTCAAAGAAAAATACAATATAAACACATTAGTCCCTAAAAATCTATCATATGAAGCTAGGAACAGAGAAATGGAAATATCTGAGTATTTATGAATAACACCCACATGTCGGCATACCCAAGAACTGGCATAGGAATTTCCTCAGCCTTTAAAACTGGGAATCATACCCTAGAGGCTTCTAAGCCCTGCTAAAACCGGATTTGAAGTCCTCTGTATTTCCTCCCATTACTTAAATCCCACATATGTGATACACAGAGAAACCAAATAAACAGAATATAAAACACCAGGAAGATGGTGGTTAGTCAAGATGTTTCCATCAACTTTTATCAGTTTAATCTTCTAAACATTCAATTTGATTTTACTTTCAAGTTACAAAAAAAGTCAGAACTTTATCCCTTTGCTAGTCAATATAAAACAAGTAGACTTCATAGAGGATTATGTAGGTCAGTAAAATAAACATGATTGTACTGATGGCTTTAAAATTCATAAATGGATGATTTAGAAAAAGACTTTGTACTTTCATTTATAGAAAAAAGGAATAACATTAGGGTAACATAGTAGAATTTTTGTTGCCTTTTAAGGAATCAGATCCAAATACTGAGAATAACATACTGGATTATAAGAAAATGAGAAATTATAAATAACCAATTGATTTATATAAGCATTTATATATTATATAATTGATTTATATAAGCACTATTTCTTTGCTGTAAATACTGTTCAAGAAGAAAAAAGAACAGCTATAAAAGGCTTTCAGAGGAAATGGATGAAAAACCTCTTTTCTTTCCACCATTCATAAAAGAGTAAAAGGAATTCAACAACTAATTCAACCAAAATTTATTAAGCTGGGCATGGTTGTATGGACTGGTTATATAGTAGTGGCTGCTGCCACAGAGTATATATTCCAGTAGGAGTGGACAGATGGTATACACAAAACCAATATACATATACTGTATCAAGAAGAAAAATTAGAGAGGGACCAAGAGGAAGGAAGTGGAGATTTCTTTCATATAAGATGATCTTAAAGAGCCTAGCTGATAAGGTAACATTAGAGCTATAAAAGAAGTGAGGAGGAAAGTTGCATGTATTATCTGTGAAAGGTTTTCCTGACAAAAGGAACGAGAATGTTTAGGGAGTAGAGGATCAGTAGAAGAGAAGACAACCAAGTATCCAGGGGTCAGATTATGCAAAGCTTTTTAATCTGTGTAGAATTGTTCAATGTTACTTTTTTTTTTGGTGGTGGTGGGTTGGGGGGGTGGGGAAAGGGCTAGGGCTTGAACTCAAGGCCTGGGCATTGTCCCTGAGCTTTTTATTTGTTCCAGGATAGCAGTCCACCACTTAAACCACAGCTCTACTTACAGCCTTTTGGTGGTTAACTGGAGATCAGTTTCACAGACTTTCCTGCCCAGGCTGGCTTCAAACCATGGTTTTAGCCTCCTGAGTGGTTAGGATTACAGGCATAAACCATCAGTGCTCAGATGGATTTTACTTTAAATTAGACAGATTTGGGAGACATTATGTGATGTATAACTTAAAAAGATTTCTGTAGGCAAGCAAGAGTAGAAGCAGTTGTCTAATTAAGATACTCCGATCAATTCCAGATAGAATAGTTGCTTATACTAAATATACCACAATGGACAGAGTAAGGACTGATTTGATAAAACATGTATTTTGAAAACACAGCTGATACAATTTGCTAAAGGATTAGATGTAGGTAGTAAACAAAGAAAAGATTCATGGAGATTCCAGTTTGGAGCCTAAGCAAACTGCCATATTCTGAGTTGTAGTATAGATTAAAAGATTAATACCTGAGATTTTTCAACTTTAAGAGACTTAGAAGCTTAAGAAGAAACAGAAAAATGACTGATAAGGAGTCATTCTATTCATTTCTCAGAGGTAAACCAAATAATAATCAAGGAAGAGAATTACCAATTTTGTCAAATGCAGTTGATACACCAAATGAATAAAGACTAAGACCTGTCTAGTAGACTCAGTAGACAGAAGTAATTGGTGACCTTGAATATTGAACAGAAGCCTAATTATAAAGGGTAGGGAAAATAGGCAGTGTTGCCTGTGGCTCACCCCCTGAAATCCTAGCTATTCAGGAGGCTGAGATCCAGGGTATCATGGTACAAGACCAACTTGAGCAGAAGAACCTTTAAAACTCTTTTAGTCAAATCTAGTTATTTTATAGACAATAAAATTGGAGATGTGCATGCATCTCATAATATGTAAGTTGAATGTAAGAAAAATAATGAACATGAGCATGTTTAGCTGGCCAAATATAAATTATGTGCTCACCTTCCATTGAATTGACACTGTCCTCACAGTAGCACAGTTATTTCCATGTATGCGAAGGACATTATATTTGTACTCAAGTTGTCAAGCTGGTCTTATTTTAAGGGGTTTTCAATGAGACTATAAACTTTTGTACCTCATCCTGCTCTATTCTGACTCTACCTTTTCTTGTCCCTAGTAGATTTTCAATGTATTTATTGACTCAAACACATCAGTTAATGTGGAGATTAATAGGAAAGCTATTAAGGTCATAGTGCTGATGATCCCTAGACACTAAGGAAAAGGAAAGGTGAGTGAAGAAAGAACACAGGCAGAAAGTGGTGCAGTGAAGCTGATGCATTCAACATTAAACATCAGAGAAATCAAACTGGACTCAATGCTGACTGATAATAAAAAATTTCTAATAGATGCGGTGGGAAAAACTCTAAGAAAATAATGTTTCATACATCTGTGAACAATTGGGGCTTATATACTGGGAGGCAAGGAAAAGGAAGCATAAGGACAGGTCTAAACTAATAATTCACGAATTCTCACATAACAGGGAGGAGCCTAAAGAAACAAAACTCACTACTTCATTTAGAGCAATGCCAGTCATTTAATCCCTTCTTGACCCATTTTTATTCAGCACTGAAAAGAACACATTGTTTAATTTGAGTATTAGCTTTTAAGTAGATTAGTTTCCAGGAAAAGTAAAGCATTTTGCATATAAAGAGGACAATGATTCAGGGCATCAGATTGTACTGTTAAAAACTAAAACAAAAAAAGCAACACCCCCCACCAAAACCCCAAACCAAACAAAATCCAACTGCTGAATCCAATGATCTATTCCCTACCCAAACTATAAGTCATTAAAAATCACTGTGTAAGAAAAAAATATTGCTCAAAAAAATGTTCCAGGATATTTTGAAAAATGTGTCTTAGAGATTAGTTTGAGCAATGGAGAGCAAAGAAAAATGAACAATATTTCTTCTTAGTCATCAGTGCCAATTTGTAATGGCTATTAATTATGGTGAAATAATGAAATCACAATGTAAAGATGGTGAAGAAATACATAAAACTTCCTAAATCTTCATAGTTTTCCTATGAGATTTCTAACTTGATCTCAACTTTGTAGAAAACTTGTCCATTCTCTTGTGGATATAATTTGGGATGTTTCCATTTTTTTTCTATTATGAACAACCAAACTATCCTTTTACAGTTTTGAAATTTGTCAGCTACATAATTCTTAGCCTTTTCAAGAAAACTGAATCTAATCTAATCTTTCCCTAATAACTTTAAGTCATATATATGAATATCAATTATGTAAAATAGTAATATAACAAAACCCTTACAAGTTTTAGAGCCATGTATTTTAATTTTTATTAGAACAAGCATATTTATTTTGCTTTTTAATAGCTCTTTGTTATTACTCATTCAGGGGCTATAGGCAAGAAGATTCTTAATGTTTTCAAATTTATTCTAACATTCTCTATTTTCTTTTTTTTTGTCAGTCATGGGGCTTAAACTCTGGGCTTCGGTGTTGTCCCATTTGCTCTTTTCAATTTCCTCCATATAGACAAGGAAGCCAGCCAGTAAAATTTGAGAATAATACCAAAGAGAAGAAAAAACAGATTATGATTGAAAGAACGAATGAAGCTTTTCTTACGGAAATGTGTGCTGCTAGTGGATGAAACATAATAATATTAAGAAAGGAACATGGGTTTGGTATTTCACGTCTCATTCTGGCAGTCATTGACCATCTGACCTATTCAATTTACCAAATTTTCTGAATATTTAATCTCTTATCAGTAAAATATAAATAGCAATTGTACATGATATGACTATTATGAGAAATAAATAACACTATAGCAGAATCCCAGCCAAACTACTGATCCTCAGTAGATGAAGGTTATTTATCCTATCTTACTTACTTCCCTCTGGAGGAAGGTGGATTTTTCACAATTGCTTCAAGTTAACAAACTTCAAAATATGAATATGATAGAGAAAAGACCAGAATAAGTAAAAAGAAAATTAATGTTAGCTGGCGTCAGTGGCTCACACCTGTAATCCTAGCTACTCAAGAGGCTGTGATCTGAGGATTGTGCTTCAAAGCCAGTCCAGGAAGGAAAGTCCATGAGACTCTTATCTCCAATTAACCACCAGAAAAACTGGAAGTGGAGCTGTGGCTCAAGTGGTAGAGCTGATATTGGTAACTTTTTGTAGAAATACAAAAAAAGGAATCTCACCAGTTTTTGTGAAATATATTTCAATGATAAATCTGTTAATTTTAATTTGTAACACTGGCTAGGAATTGTGTGGACAAGTACCCGAGGTCACAGAGATGAATATGATCCAGTCACTATTCTCAGGAATCTCAGGGTAGAAAGCAGCAATATAAAAGGACAGTCAGGTAAATGGACCATTGTAACTCACCAGATAACTCCTAAGTAGAGCTATATGTTAAGTGTGTGAAAACACATTGGGAATTACAGTCTTCTGGAATATAGTGGGTGGAACCAAGGGAGGAAGGGAGAGGTGGGAAATCTGACCAAGTCTCCTGAGAGTATTAAGCCTGGGTAAGTGATGACTACATGCAAGTTAGAAAAGAGATGAAAATTTAAGAAATATTTTGAAGGAAGAATGGTTAATGAGTGAAGGAGAAAGAAAGAACTGAGAATGACTCCTAGGTTTCTGACAAGGGAAATGAGGAGCTGTTACTGCTCGACTCTTAAGACAAGAAAAAAAGAAACAGTTTTAAGAGGAAGAATAGAACACAGGAAAAAGTGCACTCAAAAAGGAAAGGATAGCTGGGTGCCAGTGTCTCACACCTGTAATCCTAGCCACTTAGAAGGTTGAGATCTGAGGATTGCAGTTCAAAGCCAGCCCAGGCAGGAAAGTCTGTGAGACTCTTATCTCCAATAAATCATCAGAAAACCAGACGTGGTGCTGTGGCTCAAGTGGTAGAGAGTACTAGCCCTAGCCTTGAGCTGAAGAGCTGAGGGACAGTGCCCAGGCCCAGAGTTTAAGCCCTACAAAAAAAAGTAAATAAATAAAGAATGGATTCAGCTTTGTTACAAGACTTTTAACTAGAAAGACCAAAAGAGGGGCTGGGAAAGTGGCTCAGGGGTAGAGTGTTTGACTTGTATGTATAAGGCCCTGAGTTCCATTCCTTAGCACCACATAAACAGAAAAAGCTGGAAGTGGTTCTTGGCTCAAGTGGTAGAGCACTAGCTTTGAGCTGAAGAGCTGAGGGACAGCACCCAGGCCCAGAGTTCAAGCCCCACGACAAAGAAAGAAAGAAAGAAAGAAAGAAAGAAAGAAAGAAAGAAAGAAAGAAAGAAAGAAAGAAAGAAAGAAAGAAAGAAAGAAGGAAAGAAAGAAAGAAGGAAAGAAAGAAAGAAGGAAAGAAAGAAAGAAAGAAAGAAAGAAAGCGAAAGAAAAGAGAGAGAAAGAAAAGAGAGAAAGAAAAGAGAGAGGGGGGAGGGGGGAGGGAGGAAGGAAGGAAAGAGAGAGAGCGTGAGAGGAAGGAAGGAAGGAAGGAAGGAAGGAAGGAAGACCAAAAGTCTTGGAAAGGTAGGTGAGGAACTTAGGAGAAAAAAGAACTTGGTAGTGGTCAACACTTATGAGGTGATGGAAGCCAGGAAGGAAGAACAGAATGACCCAAAGAGAAGATGGAGTTTAAAAGAGAAGAAAGCTAAACACAGATCCTGGGAAATGACAACATTTATAGACAGAAAGAAATAGGATGTATCAAAGATGACTAAGGCACCACACTACTAGAGAGTGTAAATGAAAGAGCAAAGTGTGTAACCAAATACTGTTGCTATATAACATTACAGTACATTAATCTGCTCTGCACTCAGATTTGCTTTAGAATTCATTTATTTCTAACATACAGTGCACTAATAAAATATTTATTATAATCATTTACACATTTCAAATGAGGGGGAAAAGCTGGGTGCTGGAGGCTCATACCTGTTATCCTAGCTACTTGGGAGGCTGAGATCTGAGGACCACGGTTCAAAGCCAGCCTGGGCAGTAAAATTCATAAGACTCATACACAATTAACCACAAGGAAAACCAGAAGTGGTGCCCTGGCTCAGTGTCTGAACACTAGCCTTGAGCAAAAGAGCTTAGGAACAGTGCCCAGGCCCTGAATTCAAGCCCCTCATGACTGACAAAAAAAAAAGAGCGCGCGAAAAAAAAAAAAGCACCAAAAAAAGCACAAAACAAGTTGTAGTAGCAAAGAATACACAGGTGTTAAATTAACACAATAGGTGTAAGTTCTGAGAGATGGGGGTCTGTGAACCTACACAAAGTAGACCTCTTTATTTGCTCAATACTCTCTCTCTCTCTCTCTCTCTCTCACACACACACACACACACACACAGAGTCTCTTCTTGTTGGCACACCCTCCTCAATCCATCTCTAAACCAAATCAGTCTTTTTGAGTCACTACAGCTTTAACTGCCCAGGGAGGAATGGAGTCAGTATTGTGGCTATAGGAACTTTCTGGAAGCCAATTCTCTGTACACATAAAAATAGATTCTTTGGTCCAAACTAAATATAGTCAACCAATTGCTCCTGAGCCAGGTCCAAAAAGTATTTGCATATAGATCTATAGCCTTTTAAAAGTTGGCAAATTAATTTTAAAAGGTATTTTAGCTATATGTGGCTAATCAATACATGTCTGTGGTTATCTGATCCCCAGTTTATGATCTTATTCAGGAAATAAAAGTAAGGAGTTGGGAGTAAGAAAATGGCATCAATTTAGCAAAATTCAGAAAGAGAGAAAACTAAGTACAATAGAAAATATAATAACAATTTTTTAAAAATAGCTTAAATGAGACCAACCATGATAAACACTATAAATGGTGATGAAAAGATATGGATGTTTAAAGTTAATAATAATAATCAGTTAAAATATATGAAAAGTAGAAGCAGAAAAGTGAATAACAATATTCTAGGTAAAAAGATAGTAAAAAGAAGTAAGGTTGAATGTTAACTTCAAACCAAAGAAGTCAAAGCTAAAATAATTACATAGCACATCCATGAAAGCTAGATTCTACAGGAATGAGACAAGTAAAATTCATGCTTGGAAAAGTAGAGTATCAAAATATATAAAAACAAAAAATGTTAGTAAAAAGAACAAGATATGGGTAAGATAAAGTGGGAAACTATAGAACAAATTTTACAACTTTATCAACAAAATATAAGGGGACTAAGTGGCTAACAAACTGTCATAGGTGTGTGTTTGTGTTTGTGTGGGTGTGGGTGTGAGAGACTTGAACTGAAAAGGGAAAAATAATTTCCCAAAGAATATGAAAGGACAGCTTTCCTACTCTGCTTTCTCTAGATATTGCTAAGAGAATTAACAGTTTCTAAACAATCTAAGTTATTTTATTTATGTACCACACACATGTACACATATAAACTGCCAGCAAGCATAGACAAAATACTTTAACCATAAATATTTACAAAGTAAATAATTAACTAGGATTACAGACTTTGATTACAGCACAGAAGGCATTCAAAATCTGTCATTATGTTACTATAAAGATAAAACAACAAACATACATATCTGGAAGTTAAAAACACTCCATAAATAACTACTGGATGAATATTCTAATCAGAACTGAACTACACACTGTTAAGAAATGAGCATCACACCTATCTATTGTACCTGGCTCCAAAAATCCAACTTAAGGCTTGTGAAAAGACTTGCCTTTTACTATCAAATGTTCAGAGAAATGGATTACTACCGGATTACTACCGGCTGTACAAATGTCTTGTTCTCTCCCATAATTTCAGAAAAAAAAAGAAAGAAATGAGCAGCAATGAGAATGCTGTATAGTTATAGAGACAGCCAAGGCAGGACTCAGAAAACTCTCTAGCCTTTATTAATAACACCTTCATGTAGGTACTTTAAAAGAGCACAGCGGGGCTGGGAAGGTGGCTCAGCTGTAGAGCGCTTGCCTTGTATGCAAGAGGACCTGGGTTCGATTCCTCAGCACCACATAAGCAAAAGAAAAAAGCTGGAAGTGGCACTGTGGCTCAAGTGGTAGAGTGCTAGCCTTGAGCTGAAGAGCTGAGGGACAGCACCCAGGCCCAGAGTTCAGG
>NW_012267286.1:8588064-8600052 GCF_000151885.1 Dipodomys ordii
AAAAAAAAAAAAAAAAGTTAAAGTTGGAATCAAATTTATTTGTGATTCAATTCAATTAAAGCCATTATTTGTTAGAATGAATTTTGTTGTAAGGGTAAAAAATTCCTGTTGTGAGGGTTAACAATTCTGCAAGTCAGGTTATGGGTGCAGTGCCTTTTGGTCAGTGTTACCCCTTCCTTTATCTTCCCTCATTTCCCCCCACCCATCCCTATCCTCAAATTATGTCGGTCATTTTTTTACATAATGTACATTGAATATAATAACTACATTTGCTCACCCATCCTCCCTCCGTTTCTGCACACCCTCTTTGCCAACCCTCAAAACATGTTTCCACTTCCTGATAATCATTTTGATGAACAGTACATTAGTTGAGTTAAACCTTTATAATCCTCCCCTAAGCATACCATCCTTTTGTGTGCGTGAGCGTGTATGTGTGTGTTTCTTTAAAACAGCTTTTTGGCCTCACAAAACATTCCAAAGTCATCTTGACATCCAAATATTTCAGAATATATTTCTAATAGGTAAGAGCTCTCTTTTTTCTAAGATGGTATTATATCCAACATGATTAACAATTATTTTACTATGTGCTTTAATACTTTGTTCAGAGATAGAGCTTTGTACATAAGCTAGCAGAATACAAGGAACCCTTACAAAAAAACTTATTACTAAGAGTGCAAAAGTCTAGCGTTATTTGTTGTTAAAAAGTGTTACAGGTAGGGATGTTTCAATTCCAAATAACTACTAGTGGCTGATTAGAGAAGAGTTGCTGGAGCTAGTTAGCTAATATTCTGTTAAGAATTTCACATCTAAATTTGTAAGGGTTATTACTCTGGTTATTTTTCATGTGATGACCTTGTAACAGGTTTGTTTGGCATTCTCAGGTTTCTTCCAGTTGGATAAGAGGAATGCAAAGATAGAGACAGACCACAAACCAGGGAGACCTAGAATACAAACAAACTAATGTATATGTATCTAAGTACTGTCCACTAAGATGGCCTAGAATCATGGAGGTATAATCACTTCCAAGGCTGGGTCAGGAAAATAGGAAAATGACAAGATGTCAAGATGATTTTGGAATGTTTTGTGAGGCCAAAAAGCTGTTTTAAAGAAATATACGGCCGGGCGCCGGTGGCTCACGCCTGTAATCCTAGCTACTCTGGAGGCTGAGATTTGAGCATCACGGTTCAAAGCCAGCCCAGGCAGGAAAGTCCACGAGACTCTTATCTTCAATAAACCACAAGAAAACCGGAAGTGGCGCTGTAGCTCAAGTGGTAGAGCGCTCTCCTTGAGCTGAAGAGCTGAGGGATAGCGCCCAAGCCCAGAGTTCAAGCCCCACGACCGACAAAACAAAAAAAAAGAAACACATGTACAAACAGGCGCACTCATGTGTGCGCGCGCACACACACACACACACACACACAAGGAAGGTATACTTAGGGGAGGATTCTAAAGGTTTAATTCCTCTAAACAACATACTGTTTATCAAAATGATTGTCAGGGATTGGAAATATGTTTTGAGGGTTGGCAAAGAGGGTGCACAGAAATGGAAGAAGGATGGGTGAGCAAATATATTCTATGTACATTATGTGAAAAATGACCAATGTAATTTGAGGATAGGGATGGGTGGGGGAAAACAAAGGAAGGGGTGACACTACCAAAAAGCATTGCACCCATAACTTGACTTACAGAATTTTTAACCCTTTTGTACAACTACTTACTAATAATAAATGCAACAAAAAGAGAAATATTATAGTGAAAGGAACACAAAAAAAAACCCTAAAAGGTCCTATGTAGCAGAGTGAATAAATAAAACAGAAAAGCTAATACTGTCTCCAACATATTCATTTCAGAAAACTGTTTTTTTCTATAGGGTAAACAGAAAAAGTTCCATTTTCCAAAGATGTATAGTATTATCCATGCCATATGCTATATACAATCTTCACTAAATAAATCAGTCTAAATTTATACCTCTAGGAGGCCTCTGGGAACAAGAGAGGTCAAAACTGGAACAAATGTCCATCTCAAACAGGGAGAGAATGTGTACTCTTTACAAAAAAGTGACCTTGTATTCTAGCACAGCTGCTATTAACAAGATGGTTTTGACACTAAAGAAAAAACATTACTTGAGGTTAGGGCAACTTGGTATAGTTATTTTTCTATATATAATATATATACAAAACAGTAATTCATTTCATATAAATGAAAATCTGAAAAATCTCTGTATATTTATTAAAAATAAAAGGTGAGAAGTGATTAAGCATTCTGAAGCAAGGGCCATTTGTCTCTCTGAGCCTGGCTTACTTTATTTAACATGATTTATTCTAGGTCCATTCATTTCCCTGGAAATGGCATAATATTCTTTCTAATGGATGAGTAAAATTCCACTCTGTACATATATCACAATTTCTTGATCCACTCATCCATTGTAGGGCATCAGGGATGTTTCTATAACCTGGCTATTATGAATAGTGCAGCAATAAATATGGATGTTGCAAGTGTCTTTACTATAGCCTGACTTATAATGCTCTAGGGTATGTGTTTTCTTTCATAAGTGGAAGCTAGATTTAAAATACAACATATACAGTGCTCAACACATTCACAACAAACCAACTGAGGAGGGTTTACTTAGGGTAGGAATCCAAAGGCAGAACTCCTTTGAACAACTAATGTACTCTTAGCTGAAATGAATGCCAGAAACTGCAGACATGAATGGAGGGAAGAATGGTAAGTCAATGTAGTCATTATATTTAATGTACATTATGTAAAAATGAACTATGTAATTCAGGGTAGGGATGGGAAGGGGAAAACGGGGTAGAATGGGGGGTGACACTGACCAAAAAGCATTATACTCATAACCTGGCTTATCGAATTGTAACCTCTGTAAAGAGGTTAATAAATAATAAAAATATTAATAAATAATAAAAAATATAATAAATAATAAAAAATTTTCTTTTGTATTTTATTTTTTATTGTGAAAATACTGTACAGAGGGGTTATAATTACATGGGCAAGATAATGAGTACATTTCTTATCAAGCATTGTAGCCTCCTCCTTTGTTTCCCCTTCCCATCACTTCCCATCCTCCCCACCCCTCCCCACCCAATCCTCCCTGCTACTCCCCCCACCCCCCTGCACCAAAGTTGTAAAGTTCATTTTTCGACATAATGACTTGTACATCTCATTGTTGGAATGGGTCCACCTGTATCCCTATATTTGTGGAGGGAAAGGGGAAAAACAAATCGTTTTAATAATAAAAAAATTTTGAAGTAATAATAACTCCTATATATTATGAAGTCATGAATGACTTTTTTCTTTCTCCCCTTCTATGCTCCTTTTACTCTTTACTGCTTTGCTAACCAAAATCATTGCTTTAAGTTTGCTAATGGCAGTTGGAGATACAGAGGTTGCTGACCTTCATACAGGGCATGCACAAGAAGAAGCACATTTATTCTGACAGGGCATTTAAATGAAGCTAAACCCTTTCCAGCATCTCACTGGAAAACAACTCCTGCTGGGTAGAGTCCTAGGGTTTCAGAAGACAAACCACCCCCCACTGAGCTGCTATGAACTGTAGAGAACAGCACTGGCAACCCCTGACAGCTGAGGGAAAGGTTCCCTTTGATTTAGAGCAGCTTTGTGATAACCCAAATCTGTGTTAGCGTTGTCAAAAGAAAGGTATATAGATTAGGAAACTAAGCAGGGAGCTAAATAACCATGAAAAAATAGACATGAAAATTTGGATTTCATTTTCAACAATCTTACAAAAAATAATTCAGGATTTAGTTCTTCCTTCCCCCTTAGCAACAGAAGTATTTCCACATTTCCCCAGAATACTCCCTAAGAATACTCCCTAAGAATGCTGATATACCCTTTATTTCAAAAGGAAAAGAAAATATGATAAAAGAAAACACAAGCAATATTAACATTTATATACCCATCTTTGTGTCTCAAGGAAAATATCAAAGGTAAAAGAGGTAAAAGAAGATAAAAAAGAGAGACACTAAGTAAGCTAGTTATTATTTAACATTGTGAGGTAAGTATTATGCTTTTCTTTTTTGAGAAATGTAAGGCTGAGAAAGGTTAGGTAATTTGCCTAAGATTGCATGTCTATGTCATGGCTTTAAATTCAGGCCTACTAGAAGTTTCAGGCCTACTAGATATCTCACTACTGGCACATTTTTTTTTAATACTATAGCGAGATAAAAATATCTTTACTTTTCAGATGAAGCAAGAGGACAATGCCAAAAAAGTGAAACATTTTAAAATGAATTATGAGGACATAAAAGTTTGAGATTCAACTGAAGTAATCTATATTTAATTAGACTAATCAACTTAATGAAGCATAAATCAAAAATTGTTGTCACTTAAAATTAATATTCAGACTTACATTAACTGTAGTAATCACCAATTCCTAGAAGAAATAAAAAAGAAGTGACCACAATGTATTTACTCCTTTCAAGTCTGCATCTTCCTTAGTGAATGGTATCATCCTTCAATATGACTCACAATATGACTCACTCAAATATTCCATTCATTTCATTCTCTGATCAGTTTTAGATGACCCAGACTTCTTGTGACCACCTAGGATCCAGGGTACAATAAAATTTATCCTAGCAATCTGTTAGCCAAATAGCAGACATGTAAACTCAACTCGGAAGAATTTTCCAGAGCACCATAAATACAAGCCTTAGAAGAAAGCAATGTGTCAATGAAGAAGGCAGTTGAATATTATAAGGCAGGTCTGCCTTGCCTGGAATGCTCAGAACAAATTCCCTGCAGGCCCCATCAATTTCACAGTTCATTATTTAGAGCAGGCTTCTGTTAATAAGCCATTGACAACCAATGTGGTAAGGACAGTCTTTCCACCCTGGGAAAAGGCAGAAACACATTCTTTGCTGTTCTAGTTAAGCAAGGTTGATTATTTATTATTAGAAACATGTATTCGTTGGCAAGGAACACATGGAACATATAATTAAGATTCAAAATCTGCACAACAGGTTTTTATAATCTGGAAGTACATTCATTCTTGCTAGAGGGGGAAATAACTAAAAAAGATTTTGGTACCCTGGTATTGTATATATGTTTATTTGAAGCAAGGAAGGGAAGAGGAACGACAGAATGGTGAGACAAAAGACAAGGGGGGAAACAATGCAACATCGACATACACAGTATGTTGGAAATGTACAACTTGGGGGAGGGGTTAGGGAAGGAAAAGTAGGAAAAAATTAGGGAACAGGTAACAAGTTGACAGGAAATGTACTTATTACCTTACTTATGTAACTGTAACCCCTCTATACATCACCTTGACAATTAAAAAAAAAATAACAACAAAAATAAGAAACCAGGTATACAGGCTATTATGTATTTATCTATGTAAATATCTTCCCTCAAATGTCTCAAAAACTAACCAAGGGGCTGGGAAGGTGGCTCAGTGGTAGAGCGCTTGCCTTGCATGCATGAGGCCTTGGGTTCGATTCCTCAGCACCACATAAGCAGAAAAAATAAAGCCAGAAGTGGCGCTGTGGCTCAAGTGGTAGAGTGCTAGCCTTGAGCTCAAGAGCTGAGGGACCGTGCCCAGGCCCAGAGTTCAGGCCCCACGACCGGACCCCAAAACAAACAAACAAACAAAACAACCTAACTAAAATGAATTGGGACATTAAAGGGAGATTTTTTAATCTTTTCCCTGCCAGTGGACACAGAAAAAGTGGTAAAAATAAATCTCCGAAATCTCTGAAAACAATTACTCTCCATTAGTCAAAACAGATTCTTGTTCTAATGTTGAGCTTCATAGTAAATTTATGAAATGAGATACTAAATGCTACTTAACATCAGAAAATGTTAATAAAGACATTTACCTTCACTTAACAATAAATATACTTGCCAAACTGCAATAGTTTGACAAAGAATATACTATAGAAAGTATCATTCCATGTTTGATACTTTATTAAATAAGCTAAAACATGAAACAAAAATAAAAGAGTTGAGAATAATATGTGAGAACATTTTAAGAATTCTAAGTGTTCCTTTTCCACACTAAAATTTATCTTTAAAATAATTTGTTGTCCTTCTGACATGAGGTACTGAGAAAATGCTATCATTTCTGTGTTATTCTTACTTAAGTGTGTCACCTGAATTTACTCATTAGAAAACATCAGAGAGCTTAAAATAGAGGGATAATCTACAAAATAGCTGAAAGAAAAATAAAGGGGAATGATGTATTCTGGGTTAAGGGAGAGCCAGAGAGATGTAACAGCTAAATGTCATATAAAATAAGGGATATTTTTGTTGCTATACAAGGACGTTATAGGGACAAATGGTAAAATCTGTTTGGATTAAACAATGGTATTATTTCCATGTTAATTTCCTGACTTCCACAGTTGTGTTCTGGCTATCCCTTCACCTCCCTTTTCTCTTTCTCTCTCTCTTGATGGTGGCAGTTTGAACCAGGGCATCATGTATGCATAATGTAAAAATTGACTACGTAACTTGAGAGTAAGGGATGGAATGGGGAAAGATTGGGGAGAAAGATGGCAGAGGTGAGACTGATCAAGATTCATTAGACTTACAACCAAACTTTGGTATAGAAACCTCTTTGTATAACTACTTAATAAAAATAAGTAACTATTTTAAAACATTCTGCACTGGAGGTTTGGCTCAAGTGGTGGGGTACTTGAGTGAAAAAGCCGATCAAGAATGAGTGGCCCTTAGTTCAAGTCCCAAGACTAGCACAAACCAAAACCGAACAACTCAGACAAGTCTTACTATTAATACCAATCATTTGCTTAAACAGTAGGAGGAGAAGCCACATTTGTCCTCTCTCCTCTGTTTCTTGTCATGTCTCCAGCAGCAGCTGTAGCTCTTGTGGCTTTTGCTTACCCAGTCTATCTCTCACATTTTGTCAAGTGATGCCATCTCTTAGTTTCTGGTAAAACTGGCCCCCTCCAACAGTTTCTTGCTGTTGCTATTCTCTGGTGTGAGTCATATCCCCAATTTGACTTCCAGAATTTGATCATCCTTGTTTGCAATATCCTTTATCATTTGAAGAACTTCAGAGTAGTTTTGCTTTCAGAAAGCACCCAAATAATACAGTGTCTCCAAGTAATATACGTATAAGAACAAAGGTAGCTGATAACTACACATACATTGAGTTGCCTGTTAAAAGGCTTATTTTACTGCAATTTGCACCTGATTTACAGGGAACTCTGGCTTTCCTGAAGGCCATCCTCAGCAATGTAGCACTCTTCTTGCTGTGGACTAAAAATTTGAGCGCAGGGGTGGTGCTCCTGGGTGGTGCTGTGAACCAGTAAGAGGTGCAAAGTCTTTAAGGTCCTTAGGGGTATGTCCTCAAGGGTGACTGTGTTTCTTCATTTGCTGCACCATATTCATGTGTTGAAATATTCTATTACTGAAAGTAATAGGATTCTAAAAAATATATATAATGGAATTCCATTACTGGAAGTAATAGAATATTATTCGCAAAGCCTAGTAGACCATCCATAATCACTAATAAGAATTATTTGGACTACATTAGGTCCCCACTCCAAATCCAGATGTTAAAAGCTGAACATACAATGTAACTGTTATCTCTGAAGACAAGGCCTTTGGAGAGGTGTTTAATGATAAAGGCAGAGCTCCAGCCCAATAGGACTGGTGTTCATATAAAAAGAGAATGAGACACTAAAAGTAAGTGTGCACTAAAGAAAGGCCATGTGAGGACACAGCAAAATGGTAGCCATTTGCAAACCAGGAGGAAAAGTCTCATAGAAAGCACCCTAACTTAGGACTTCTAGCTTCCAGAATTGTGAGAAAATATGTTCTGCTGTTAAAAACGGTCTGGTACTTTGGTATGGCAGTCCTATCAGACTAATATGCTAATATCCCACATCTTTCTCTAAATTTGTTATAGGTACTCACAAGTGAACCAGTTACTACAGAAGCTAAAACAAGAATCCTCAAATGGAGAGATATTAACAGTATTATCCAGCAGTTATATGACAGTATTTTGCATACTTTACTTAAATATATAACAGCAACAAAATATAATAACATTTAAATTTGATTCATTTTTAATTTTTCTATAATTTGACATTTTCACTTGTTAACACTATATAAGTGTACATATTATTTGTTGATCCAATTGTGTAATTTAGAAATACATTGTTAAGTGTTAGAGATGTAATGTTGTACCCTGGTTTTATTTTTATTATTATATAGTTCAGTCTCCTTTTAATTTTCATTTATCACTTATTGTGAGTTCTGCTTTGTGTGTGTGGGTGTGTGTGTGTTGTGTTGTGTATATTACAGGGCTTGAACTTGGGACCTGGGTGCTGTTGTAGAGCTCAATGCTAACGCTCCACCACTTTTAAGCCATAGTGCAACTTCCAGTTTTCTAGTGGTTAATTGGAGATGACTGGGCTAGCTTTGAACCGTGATTCTTAGATCTTAGCTTCCTGAGCAGCAAGGATTACATGTGTAAGCCATTAGTACCCAGTCTGAGACTTTTTTTTAAGTGATAAAATGTTAAAGAACACATTCAAGAAAGTATACAGATAAATACAAACAATGACTCCAACACTGTAAACATATGAAGTATTTTTCTTTGGTCAACAATAATTCTAAAATTATCTTAGCAGGATGAATAAGGACCAGTGTGTGTGTGTGTGTGTGTGTGTGTGTGTGTGTGTGTGTGTGTGTGTGTGTGTGTGTGTGTGTGTGTGTGTGTGTGTTATTACTGGGGATTAAATCATGTCCTCATGTTTACTAAAGTACACTATCATTTATGGCATACCCTAATATGAAGCTTTGCTTTTAATTCTCAATTTGCCTTAAAATCCCAATTCAGCACTATAGTAGTTGTGGGACCTTGAGCAAACAACCCAATTTCTTATTTTGGGTCTCCATCTCTACCACAAGGATGATTACAGTACATATAGCATTGTGCTTTCATGTCGATTTCATGGAAAATATTAAGACTTTTCTATACAATGACTACTTCGAAAAAATTAAATGAATTATAAAGTATTAGCTAAGAGGAAAAAATGCTCAGCTACAAAATTCTTGACTATGGTTTCCTTCTTTGTTTTCTCTTAGTTCTGTTTCTCTTAGTTCTGAATATATATTCATACTAGATTTTATATGAATTAATATATATTTGATGTAAATATATATATATACACACTTGTACCCGATTAGAGATATATTGAGTATATTATTAGTTATGTGTTTATACACATATGTGCATATTTTGCTGCAATGTTGGGGATCAAACCCAGTAAAATATTTTTCTTAGAAACATGACATGAGTGAAATGAACACCATTTCTCAAAAGGTATTACTCCCCCCCACACACAAAACAAGTCTTCATGGGATTTCAAATTACTTTATCTGAAATAAAAAAAGGATCAATTTCAAACCAAGAATAAATTTTTTAAAGTTTATGTGCCTGGAGGTAAAAGAAGAAAGAAGTTCATCAGTAGAAATCGGTCACTGTAAATGGCAACCAGGAGCTCTGAAATGTCAATGTTACACTGGACTGATCATATGAAACATGACCAAGCTCCTGTTTGGGAAAATATGAACACCTGCTGCTACATTAGAAATATTAGCTAGGTCAGGTATAACACTCCATCTGCCAGGACATACCCTCCCAGAATCATTTTTGCATCTGTTTCAGTGTTCATCACTTTAAAAACAGTTGTATAAATGGACTCAGAACAAGCAGCTAACTCCAAATAAACTGTAATTTGACTTGATGTTTAAAATATGCTAGTATCCTTCGAAAACACTGGGGAGATTCAAAGTGAGTTAGAACATGTTATTGAGGTCTGGATTTCAAGGTGCTGATTAAAATATATAATCTATGTTGCAATCTGCACTCATGTGCTGCCCTCCAGTCAGGTGTTCCCCACAGTACTGATAGTCTCAATAAGAGTCATTTATTAGGTGATAATAAATTATATAGGGAAGGACTATTTTCCTTGTAAGAAGTATCTTTGGGGAAACACTTGAAATGAGGCTTTAGAGATGGCAGACACTTCCAGCCTGACATAAAGAACTGCACTGCGGTATTTATTGCTCAAAATGTCTAGAGAATGTTCTCCCTTGAAGAGTAGTAGAGTGGTCGGGAGACTCTCCACTTCCTGAAACTTAAATCTGGAGTAAATGACTACTGCCAATGCCTAAAAAAAGACCAGTTCTAGAAACAGAATTTTCAATCTGATGCAGATTTAATTCAGGGTGAAAAAACACAAATATTTAAGATGGTAAAGAAAAGCTAATGAGGGGCTGGGAAGGTGGCTCAGTGGTAGAGCGCTTGCCTTGCATGCCTGAGGCCCTGGGTTCGATTCCTCAGCACCACATAAGCAAAAAGAAAAAAAGCCAGAAGTGGCACTGTGGCTCAAGTGGTAGAGTGCTAGCCTTGAGCTGAAGAGCTGAGGGACAGCACCCAGGCCCAGAGTTCAGGCCCCACGACCGGAGCCAAAAAAAAAAAGAGCACAGCGTAACTTTAAAAGAATTGGCTTCATTCTATAGTCACATCATTTATGTAGAGGGAAAAAATACCTAGAAAGGCATTAGTACCTTTTATTGGCTGGTAGAAGCGAACACACAAAGCATGGAAAAAATGAATTAAGTTTTAAAACCCAATTAGTGAAGTAAATAACCAGGATATCTAAGCAAGAAAATCACAACATAAAAGTAGAAATAAAAAACTGATGGGTAAGGAAGAGGAGAAAAGGGGAGAGGAAAATGGATGGTGCCTTGAGCACCATCTGACTCTGATTAAGATGCATTGTATCCATAAACAGAAGTTAAAATGAAAAAAAGTGACTAATACTAGGCAGGCTATTTGCCTTCATTCAACTTCCATGCTAGATAGATAATACATAGAAAAATAAAATACTTTATAACTCTTTTGGAGGAATATGAAAACTTGATAAGATATAAACTGTTTCTTAATTTACAAAAAGAGCAGCTCAAAATACAAAGATGGTGAAACAGTAAAATTTAGAAATGTAAAAGATACCCATTATTGTATTTCTTATGGGAATATACTTTGCTGACAAGGATATGTTTAACCACAGATGACAGTTTCTAGGTTCTTCCCCACTGGTCCCTACAACACCATCTTTTTTTTTTTTTTTAAATTGTGGCCATGGTTTTTGCCTTTTCTTTAGTATCATATAGTTAAGGTGTGTTTTAAATGTGATATGTTAAGGACATGAGGATGAGAACAATACTATCTGGATTAAGTGATTAAAATACTTCATATATACTTTCTATATATTCCTTAAGAGCTACAGAGTTCAAACCAAAATAGCTTTTCTGTAAGTACAGGGTCAAAACAACTCATCTCTTTTCATACCAAATTAACTCACAGAGTTTTACTAGAACATATGCCCTCAAATTCTTTCACAGTAGAGCTAATCCTATTAAAACTCAAAATGTCAGCACTCTGTACTTCTAGGACTCAGATTTTTACAACCTTATAATTTAAGAGACACACCCTATTTACTGAGCCCTTAATCCAACTTCAAAAGAACACAACATAATTCTGTCATGGTGGGCTCCATGCTATACTCATATCATTTATGCAGATAAAAATTATCTAGAAACCTACTAAATTCTTTTATTGACCTGTAGAAAACAGACTTACATTTTGCGCTAGGTGGGGAAGAGAAATAAGAAACACACTGATATTGATGTAGAAGCTATATACTGTAAAGGGCATTCCCTTATTTATCCATGTGAAAATATAGATTAAGGAGATAGGAAGAGTAAATATGAAATAAAAGTTAAAGTTGGAGCCCGGGCGCTGGTGGCTCACGCCTGTAATCCTAGCTACTCAGGAGGCTGAGATCTGAGGATCACGGTTCAAAGCCAGCCCAGGCAAGAGAGACTGTGAGACTCCTATCTCCAATAAACCACCAGAAAACCGGAAGTGGCACTGTAGCTCAAGTGGTAAAGCACTCGCCTTGAGCTGAAGAGCTG
>NW_012267286.1:8600102-8613749 GCF_000151885.1 Dipodomys ordii
AAAAAGAAAAAAGCCAGAAGTGGCGCTGTGGCTCAAGTGGTAGAGTGCTAGCCTTGAGCTGAAGAGCTGAGGGACAGCAACCAAGCCCAGAGTTCAGGCCCCACGACCAGACCCAAAAAAAAAACCATGGTAATTCTTAAACTTGACCAATGCTTTAATCAGTGAGTTAGAGGGGGCAGGTACAAATTCAAATCTCCTTGATTATCCAATAACACCTAATTAGTTCATTTGTCTATGAACAAAAAAATTCCAAGTAACTTTAATTTTGGTGGTACTGGGGGGTTTGAACTCAGGACCTTGTGATTGCTAGACAGATGCTCTACTACTTAAGCCACAGCCTCAGAGCTTTTTTTCTTGGATGCAGTCTGGCTTTTTGCCCAGAGTTGGCCTAGGACCACAATTCTCTTACCAAAGTAGCTGGGATTATTGAAATTGCTAATATTTTGCCAGGGCTGATGAGTAGCTGGCAATATAGGGATGAATACAGGCTGCCCTGGCCAGTACCCTTCCACTTGACACAGTTCCACTTCTACCTGGGATTCTACTTTGGTGGCTAATTGGAGATAGGAGTCTCATGAACTTTCCAATCCAGGCTGGCTTCAAACTGCAATCCTCAAATTTCAGCCTCTTGAGAAGTCAGATTTATAGACATGAGCCACTGGCGCCAGGGGCTGAAATCAGCATGAAACTGTACTGTCATTTGACAGAATTAGACCAAGTTTTATATAAATTGATATAACCACATAGATATTTCCTCATGTCAAATATTTTTACTTTGTTTTAAAAAGCAATACACTTAGGAGATTCTATTTAAGCCATCCTAGATAGTGGCTTTTTCTGGCCAATCAGACATTATAGTCTCTGTTTGTAAAGTTTTTACAAGCATTATCTATAAACTGAGTTCTTGGGAAGTCTAACCCTAAAGGATGAAATAAAGCATAACAAAACACTGGGTAGAATTACAAGGGTTTTACTTCCAAAAGACAGAGGGAAAAAAAGACTTTAATTTTTTTCTTTAATCATGCTATAGTTAATACACATTTTTTTCTAAAAGTTGTATTATTTTTCTAGAAGAAACTCTGGTTTCATAGCTTAAACAACAACAAAAAAGGAAAGTCATATATTGATGTAGATTTAAGGTACTAAAGCTGTGAGCTTTTATTTATTTATATTACCAATGTTTCCTAGTTAAAGAATTTCTGCCTCCATGAAAGACAGGCTCTGTAGTTCTTTCTTTTGAGGATTTTGAAATAAAACTTGTATTTAATGCTGCTACTCTTTCAAGTTTTGCTTACAGCAAAGTGATTCAAGAGAATTGAGCTAGTGGTGTAATGGTATATTCACTTTAACAGAACTTAAAGTTCAAAACAAACTCATTTACTTGATCATTCTGACAGTCAAAATAAAGCAATCTTAGTTTTCAGTCCTTTCAAATGCGAATATATAATCAATATTATACACTACTAAACTTTCAGGATGAAATATCTTTCCTTTCTTTTCATGAACATAGCATTCATGACATTATAATATATATCATACCAAAAAACATTAAGGGACCATAAAATTTTCAGGATCTTGGTGTAAACTGCCAATTAAGCTTAATATGTAAGTTATTCCTAGATATATTACACCTTAGTCTGAAGTTACATTGATTTTTTTCTATTCCATATTTTTTTGAATTTCTATTCTGTATTTTTTGACATACAATTTTATTGTTATTATTAAGGTGTTGTACAGAGGGGTTACCATAACTCAGGTAATGAGCACATTTCTTTGTTGTGACAATGTCACCTCTTCCTTCGTCTTCCCCCACATTACCCCTCCTGTCCCTGCCGTAGGTCATTTTCTATTTACTATACTCTGAGTAGCATGACTGTATTTGTTCATTTTTCCTCTATCCCTTTTTTGCACCTGCTTTTGTCTCTCCCTAAATGAGAGAGAAAAAAGCAAACAAATACCACCACCACTAACAACAACGACAACAAAATTCGTGTTTCCATTTCCATTTCCTGAAGTGACACTGATTTTTAAAAACTCAAATTATGCTATGTTATTTTGGCTTGCACCATTTCTCAGGTAGCTTAGCAGTAGAAAGTTGTGAAAAGAATCATCATTTCAGATATAAATACTTAACTGTGTACATTATTAGCATTATACTGAAAACCTATTACAATGAAATCATATCACAAAGGAAACATGTTCTTGTAGTTCTTTCCTTAAATAAAACTATCATTCAATTCAGGAACATCTCTAGAATATTTTAATAAAGGTCAATAGGTAAGCTGAGACATTGTAATATTCTTTATTTCTGATTTTTCCCCAGTATTTCTGCTTTTTGTTATTGTTGTTGTTGGTCATGGGGCTTGAATTCTGGGCCTGGGCGCTGTCTCTGTGCTCTTCAGCTCAAGGCTAGAGCTCTACTACTTGAACCACAGCACCATTTCCAGTTTTCTGGTGGTTAATTGGACATAAGAGGCTCACAGACTTTCCTTGTCAGGCTGGCTTTGAACCGTGATCCTCAGATCTCAGCCTCCTGAGTAGCTAGGATTACAGGTGTGAGCCACCAGCACCCGGCCCTCTGCTTATTTTTGTAACTGTTTACTCCAAAATAACTACAGATTCAGAGGAAATTGCAAAAATAAAATACATAGTCCCAATGAATTCTTTCCCAACCTTCCTCAATAGACACATCTAACAGCTGACTGTTAACTGCAAACCTCATTCAGTGCTCACTAGTCCTCATGCATTCATTTGTGAGTGTGTCATTTTACGCAGTTTGGTTTCATGTATATACTCATATAACCATCTCATAAGGGGCAACTCTATCCCTGTTCCTTGCCAACCATCTAATCCACCCTCCATCTTTCCTACTTTATCATTCTGAGATGTTACAAAACTAGAACCATGTATTATTGGTAACCTTCTAGACTGTTTTTCCCCCCACTAAATGCTAACTATCTAAACTGTTGCACACATCAGTAGTCTATTATCATCATCATCATCATCTACTGCTGAGCAAGTATCTAATTACATAAATGTATCAGAATTTAATCTATTATCCACTGAAGGACATTTCAGGATTTTTTTTCCCTCTAACTGAGGGATATTTAGAATACAAATGCAAATATAAATGAACATTCAATTTTAGACTTTCTGTGAATACAAGTTTTCATTCATCTACAATAAATACCTAAAAGTACATTTCCTGAGTACTTTTATAACTGTACATTTAGTTCTGTAAGAAGCTGTCAAACTACTTCCAATAGCTGCTATACAATTTTACATCCCTCTCTTCAATGTATTAATATTTTGTCATTGAGTCAAAAGAGTACTACTAGACAAATAGAAAAATTGTTCATTGCAATATAATATCTTAAACCATTAAACTCTTTTAAAGGTTTCTAACATAGGACTATAAAACATTGCAAATAAATACTTCTAAATAATATCCTGGCAAAACATCTGGCAAAAGAGAAAATAAATTTGTAGAGTTATTCAATATAAACAAAAAATGTTGGGGAGAATATATTTTTATGTTGTTTCACTGAAGGATTTTTTTCAATGTTAGAAAATATTTATCCTAATTTTGAGCCTTATTTACTGTAAAGTAAAAAAATCTATTATTTCAGAAAAATATTTTCTTTAAAGAAGCAAATCTATTATTTCAGAAAAATATTTTCTTTAAAGAAGCAATTGTGTTTATTAGAATATTTCTACTTCCATTTGTATTTGCTACTCTAACTGGCCTACAGTAAAAATTATCATTGTAAAATAATGGCTCAGAGAGTTGGGTGCTGATAGCTCACACCTATAATCCTAGATACTCAGGAGGCTGAGATCTGAGGATTATGGTTCAAAGCCAACCCAAAGAAGAAAGCCTGTGAGACCCTTATCCCCCAATTAACCACCTAAAAACCAGAAGTGGAGCTGTGGCTCAAATTGGTAGAGCACTAGCCTTGAGCAAAAAAGCTATACACAGGCCCTGACTTAGCCAGGCATAGATGGGTCATGCTTGTAATCCTAGTTACTTATGTTGTGCAGGACAAAAACTAAAAGCAGCATTGCATTGTACCAGTTTCCTAAGATGACTCTTCCCATAGTATGGTCTCCTCTCAAACAGTGGCAGTAGCAACACCTAGATGCTTCTTAGAAATCCACAGCTAAATCCAGTTGCTGGTGGCTAATGCCTGTAATACTAGCTACTCAACAGGCTGAGATCTGAGGATCACGGTTCAAAGCCAGCCCAGGCAAGGAAAGGCCATGAGATTCTTATCTCCAATTAACCACCAAAAAACCAGAAGTGGTGCTGTGGCTCAAGTGGTACAGTGCTAGTCTTGAGCTGAAAAGCCAAGAGACAGTGCCCAGGCCCAGAGTTCATGCCCCATGACTGACAAAAAAATAAATAAATAAAAGAGATCCACTGCTAGTACTCCATCCCAGGAACTCTATGGAGGATCTAGCAATATGTTTTAACAAGCCTTCCAAGTAATTCAAATGGATGCTCTAATTTGAAAAAGCAGTAGATTCAGGCCAAGACACACCAGAAAGCTCCATCTAAAAGCCTTACTACAAGCTTTTATGTTTTGGATTCTCCAAGGAATGGTACTATTGAATGTGGGTAAGACAACATTTTTGTTACGATTAACTTTTAGCACTTCTGATGACAATAGCAAAAGCAATTTTCCATATGCATTTACCATTTCCCTGCGGGTTGGTTAAGAGTGCTCCTGAGAATCACTGATAAAATGAAGGCTCCCTTTAGCCCTTTTCCTCTCCAAAGATCTTGACCACACTCTGTCTTGATTAACCACATCCCTTGTACTACATGTAAAAGGAGGGATGGTCCTGTTGGTCTATGAAAGCATGCAACGAAGTAGGGAGGATGGGTTGGGAGACGGAGGCACTTTTTGCATTGACACAAATTTTTACTAGGTCTATCATATGTCATTAATTTTATTTTTTCTAATGTCAAAAATTAATTTAGTCTTTTTAACCTCAAAGACTTTACAGAAACTAAGTGGGGAAAAAACTGAGTATTTACATAAGTGATCTTCCTTAAGGTCAAATTTAAAATTTAAAATCATTTATAATTACTATCTAAAAGGTAAAAAGAAATATTTTGCTACTAAAAGGAAATATTCAACAAGGAAGGTCTAGAGATGTGGCTCAGTTATAGGGCACTTGTCTGTCATGCACAGTGTGGAGTTCAGCATTTGAACTGATCCTTAAAAGATGAATATAGTTTCAACAGACCAGGGGTACGTAAAGGACAATATTCAAATCTGCTAAAGAATAAAAGTGAAGATATAACCAGGCACCAGTGGTTCTTACCTTTAATTCTAATTACTCAAGAAACTGAGATCTGAGTATCATAGTTCAAAGCTAACCCTGGAAGAAAAGTTCATGAGATTCTCATCTCCAATTAACCAGCAAAAGGCTAGAAGTAGAAATGTGGCTCAAGTGGCAAAGTTTCAGCCTTGAGTGAAAAAGCTAAGTGAGACTGAGGTCTTGAGTTCAAGGCCCAATACTGGCACACATATACACCAAAAAGCGAAGACATACAGAATATTTTGTTGCTGTTGTTGGTTGTGGGGCTTGAATTCTGGTCCAGGGCACTATCCCTCAGGTCTTTAGCTCAAGGAGAGAGCTCTACCACTTGAGCCACAGCGCCACTTTGGCTTTCTGGTAGTTAATTGGAGTTTCATGGACTTTCCTTGCCCCGGCTTTGAAATGTGATCCTCAGATCTCAGCCTCCTGAGAAGCTAGGATTACAGGTGTGAGCCACCAGTGCCTGGCCTATACAGAAATTTTATATATGTGGTATAAAAGAAACTGAAAAATTCAGGGGCAGAACATAAGAGAGAAAAATGGATGCAAGAAGACTTCAAACCTACATTTCATTCGTCCTGAGGATTAACACTGCCTTTACTAGTAAATATTTTTATAATATATGCACCAAAATTTTGATGAGGTTCAATGGTTTTAGTAGAAGTCAGTCTTTCAGAGAGCCAAATGAATCAAGTATCAATATAATCTTATTTCAATATAATCTTTCCTAAGACACAAGAGCATGCATAATGTATTCTTATGATCTTCATAGGGACCTCCTGTACTCCTATATAGTTTAATTTCATTAAAAAAATCCTACTACCGTACAATATTTGAAGTTTCCAGAGTGAAAACAGCTAATCTAACCTGACCACAATTCTGTCTTGGTTTGATTGACATTGTAAACCTTTTAGGATAGTCAATGAAATGTGTGTAAACCATGTAGGTGTTGAACTTATAACCACAAAATGGACTAAGCATGAATATTTAATGTTAGATGAATGAATGTTAATGAATACTTAATGTTGAGTCAGCAGCTGATAATAAATAACATAGTTTAGTGGCAAAGCACTGAGTACTCTCTAATACTACCAAAAGAAAGAATTATTTTGGCTCCCTAGTAAATTAAATATAAATAAGGTAAAACATGAAGCATTTAAAAAACTGTTTTCTTTTCTAGATAGTAGTAAATACTAATAAAAGTCTGATTTGGGGGAGGAGGTTCTGGGAATTGAAGCCAGTGTTTCACAAGGTAAGTAATGTTCTCTATTTAGTTACACATTTAGCCCGAAATCTCATTTTCTATTTAGTAAACTATAAAAATTTATCTGTTAAAAAATATATTTTCACAACATGCAACCAAAACCAAATTGCAAAAATCATGAAAATATTCAAATTTGTTGAAGTGTCAGAAAATTCAAATAATACCCAATTCATTAGGACTAGTTTTTGCATAAAGTTACTAAAAGACCTAAATTTTATTAAAACACTTTTGAACAAATAATTTAATTATCAACACAAAAAGTTCACCCTTTAAGAGTCAAAAAGTTCACCCTTTAAGAGTCCTAAATAATGTCTTTGATTGACAAAGAATGATTGATTCATGAAATAAAGGAAATATTAGATAGTATAACAGAAGAGAAAATGTGAAAAGGATAGGCAACTATTATTCCAAAGAGAACCTGAAAAATCAAGAACTATTTTCAATAACATACAGCTAAAGAACAAGTAAATAGTAGAAGAAGTTGAGATTTAGATATACTAAAAAAATTCTCTACTAAACACTGATATTGTTGCATTTCAAATCCAGGTATTCTTTGTGTTTTTATCTGTGTTTCTTAGAGAAAAGAAAATCCATAAAGTCATTTTAAAATAAAAAGTGAAAAGGCCAGGTGATGGTGGCTCATGCCTATAATCCTAGCTACTCAGGAGGCTGAGATCTGAGGATCACAGTTCAAAGCCGGACAGGGCAGTAAAGTAGAAAGTCTGTGAGACTCTTATCTCTAATTAACCACCAGAAAACTGGAAGTGGCACAGTGGCTCAAGTGGCAGAGTAGAGCCCTCGCCTTGAGCTGAAGGGCTCAGGGAGAGTGCCCAGCCCTGAGTTCAAGTGGTAGAGTAGAGCCCTCACCTTGAGCTGAAGGGCTCAGGGAGAGTGCCCAGCCCTGAGTTCAAGCCCTAGGTGCAGCATAAAACACAGACACAGACAGACAGACAAGCAGACACACACACACACACACACACACAGAAAGCAAAATAAATCTAAAAATGCTATTTGTTTTCAAAAAATATTTAAACAGCTGGGGGAAGTGGATTGGCCTTTAGATGACTGATAAATTTTTGTTAATTTTCATTTGGTGTGACAATGGTATGGTGATTATTTATGTTTTTTCAATCTATGTACTAAAATATGACATTCTACGTAGGACTTATTAAAATATATCAGCAAAGAAAAATATTACAGCAAATACAGGAAAATATTAAATGAATGAGGTATATACATTAAATTTTTCATAATAAAATGAAATAAAAATTCTAATATTAGAGCCAAAGATATAGAGAGTTAAAAATTGCTATGAAGAGAATATTCAGATTATAACTAACACTAAAAAGAAACTAAAAAGAAAAAAGAAACTTACCTTCCTTTGGGCTCACGGCTGCAGGAAGACCATTCCAATCAAGGGACCACATAGGGGAAGGGTGAGGAGCAAGCATCACTTCAATGCCATTTTCCTAGAGAAGGAAATAAGTTTTCAAATTAATAAGTTAACAAATCTTATGCTTTTGAGGGCCAAATTTCTATTTTCTACGGCAAAGAGAAGCATTAATAGTAATAATCAATAGATATTTAATTAATAGTATCTATATTAATAGTATATAGTAATAATCATCAGATATTTCCAAAATGTTTGACTTCTAACATCATAGTTACTTTCCTTTTTTTCCCTTTTTTTTTCTTTATTGAGGTAATAAAAAACATATAGAACCAAAGAGCCATCTAGAAATAGAAATGCATCAGATATAGAGAAAGTCACCTGAGGACAAAACTGTCTCAAAATCAATCCACTTAAGAGATTATATGTCCATCAAGTTCTACCTTTTCATACATGAACACTGCCCCAAACTTCCAAGATTTATAGTGACAAAAGCTACTACCTTAAATCATACCTCAAATATTACCCCCATCAGTCCTTTATAGTAAGAGACTGCAATATCTCTAGAAAAGCATTTCTCTGGCTTAACCAAATACATATCAAAATTTTAAGAGGATCACTTTTTATATGTATTTTTTTCAGGTTCCTTTTATTTCAGAAGCTATGCATTTATTTCATCTACAGATATTAATATGGCATATACATAGATTCAGACACCTTTCCAAATACATTTTGGGTCTACATGCCACAAAATAAATAACCATGGTACAGGTGTTTTTTATCCCTACAGGTAACCTATGCAAAAGAAAAATTGCAGCTGGGGTGGTGGCACACAGCTAACATCCAAACTCTAGGAAAGTCAGAGTATCACTTGAGTCTCAGTTCCAGGACAGCTTGAGACCTCTGTCTCAAAATAAATGAATTAAAAATTGTTGAGACTTTGAGCTGGGCGCTGGTGGCTCACGCCTGTAATCCTAGCTACTCAGGAGGCTGAGATCTGAGGATCGCGATTCAAAGCCAGCCCGGGCAGGAGAGACCATGAGACTCCTATCTCCAAAAAACCACCAGAAAACGGGAAGTGGCGCTGTAGCTCAAGTGGTAGAGCGCTCGCCTTGAGCTGAAGAGCTGAGGGACAGCGCCCAGGCCCAGAGTTCAAGCCCCACGACCGACAAAAAAAAAAAAAAAAATTGTTGAGACTTCAACATTAACTTTTTGTATCAGCTAATTACTTTCCATAGAAAATGAGCTAAATATTGTCCTCAAAGGAAAAGATTCTTGTTAGAACTAGAAATAGAGCTGTTAAGCTAGAAGTCTAGAGCATTCATTTGCCTCCAAAAGATAAACACATTTCTCTGACATTATCTTAACCCTCTTCTATCTCTTTTGCCGGAGTTTAGCCACATTGTCCTTGCTATTTCTCATTTCCAAACTCATTCTTACTTTAGGGCCCTTTTAAAAAGTACAAGTACATTAAGATACCACAACATTTACTTCATTCCTTCATTTATTTATTTTGTCCATTCTAGGGCATGTCCAGAACGTGACTCAGGCCTCACAGTCTCATTTATCTTTTTCACTCACAGCTGGAACTCTAACACTCGAGCCACTTTTCCAGTCTAGCTAGCATTTCAATGGTTTACTGGGGATAGAGTCTTGAAGACATTTCTTCCTTGACCTGCAACACATTGAGAAACTCAGGTATCGGCTTCCTGAGTAGCTAGGGATTACATGTTTGCCACTGGTGCATGATCAAAAAATATGCTCTTCTAAAGCACACTATTCAATGGATTATCATCACTACTATTTTCAGAACATTTTCATCACCCCAAAAGCACATCTACTGAGCTAAACCAAAAATTCTTCAACTGTGTATCTATTTAATCAAAACATCAAAATCTGGATAAAACTTCTAAAATCAACTATATAAATATGTTCACTGTTTCATCAACAGGTTACAGAGCTTAGCCAAAAAGACAGAGGGTTGGGTGTCACTACTAACATTTTCTTATTCATACCTAAACATAAGCTTCCAGTCACTGGTAGAGTGCAAATACTCCCTACCCCAAATAGAGAAACAAAGTAAATTTTTTTAATGCTTCTCAGGTGAATACATTATTTCATGAATTTTCTATACAAATAAATCTTCATTAATCTATTAAAAGCAAAACATTTTTGCAGACTGTTTCAAATAAAGGAATATTGTAATGAAAGCCAATTGGTGAATAGTGTACAATCTATTAAAAATAAATTATGCTCCAAAGAGAGAAAAACATATATATTATGTGTATTATCCATATTATATTACATATATAACATATAATTATATATTATAATTATTATATACAGCTATATAATAAATGTATAAACAAATATGTAATATATAATATAGATAATACACATAATATATATGTATAATACATATACATATATACTTTATTATAATTATATATAATATAGACAATATTATATAATATATACAAAATATATTTTTTGTTTGTTTTTGTTTTTTCCAGTCTTTTGTGGAGCCTGAACTCTGGGCCTGGTGCTGTCCCTCAGCTCTTCAGCTGAAGGCTAGCACTGTACCACTTGAGCATCAGCCCCACTTCTGACTTTTTCTGTTTATGTGGTACTGAGGAATCGAACCTAGGGTCTCATGCATGCAAGGCAAGCACTCTACCACTGAGCCACCTTCTCAGCCCAAAACATATATTCTTATAATACAACAAATTAAAATCATAAAGTTTTAAAAAGGTTTACACAATTTTTAAAATTTAAAAAGGTTTAAACAATACCAAAATAAAAAATTTGGGTAAAAGCTTAGTAAGTAAAGGCATCTTTATAACTTCTTTAATTTCAAACCATCATGTCATATTTACAGATTGAGTCTAAAAAAACCTTGTAACAGAAAAGCATCTGCTTAAACAATATACTTGATCAGGTATGACAGGCATGTTCTGAATCTTGAAACCACACACCAAAAAAATAAGTTTCAGAAAAAATAAATTTTCAAAGTACATATTATGATTTACTTTGTTCCAAAGATACACAATATTAAGAATCTAAGAAGTAAATCATACAATGCAAAAGACTAATAGAAATGTTTATTAGTATTAAGTGATATAAAATAAAAATTATGTCAAAAATAACTACCAAACAGGGCCAAATCTTGGTCAACATTACCACACGGAATTTGTCAAAGAAAAAATTTTTGTTGTTGTTGTTGGTTGTGAGGCCTGAATTCTGGGCCTGGGCACTGTCCCTCAGCTCTTCAGCTCAAGGCTAGTGCTCTATCACTTGACCCACAGTGCCACTTTCGGCTTTTTCTATGTATGTGGTGCTGAAGAATCGAACCCAGCGGCTCATGCATGCAAGGCAAGCATTCTACCACTGAGCCACCTTCCCAGCCCCAGAAAATTTTAATAGAACAATAATACCATTAACTTAGTCAGAGTTGGTCTTGGTCCTCCTGTAAATGATGGGTCATTTTGCTCTTCTGAACCTGGGACTTCACTTAAGTTCTGATGCTGCTCATTTGAAGTATTTAACAACTTTGGCAAACACAGAAATTGGATCCCACACACGGAAGCTGCTGGTTTTACTTTTGGCACTTCCTGAATCCTCTGGTACCAAGAAGTTAGCAGTGGAAATTCTATCAGTTTCTCAGAAAATTTCTTGCAGATAATTACCTAGGTAGGAAAAGATAGTACACCATATTTATTTTTGATAGCTTGTTATAACAGGTACATTGACATAACTTTAGATCATTACATTTATAAATTTTAAAGTAGGACTTAAACGAGTTTTAGCAAATTTAAAGGAATATGGAACTATCACCATAGTCCAGTTCTAGAATAGTGTATCACCCAAAAAAGGTCCTTTGTGTCTATTTACTGTCAACCTCTGTTCTAGTGAGCTGTTGTCCTTATTTTGGGGTTTTCTAGAATTTCATATAAACAGAAAAATGACTTCTCACTTAAGTTATTGAGGTTTGTCCATTTAAATCATTCTTTCATTATTAGTTAAGAGTTTTCTAGCAGACATACTGTATTTTGCTTATCTATACAACAGGTGATGGACATTTGTATGTTTCCAGTTTGAGGTTATTTTAGTAACAATGATATATTTTAACACACCAGTGTTTGTGTACAAATTTCTTTTCTTGGGAGTAGATATTTTAGTTGCTAGCTTATATGAAAACTGTAAGTTGAACTTCTAGAGAAACATTTTAATTATTTTTCAGGGTGATCCCTGCATGTTTTTATTCACACTGGCAAGATTCGAATTTATTCACACTGGAGATTCAAATTTCTCCATATTTTGTCACCATTTGGTATTGTCAGTTTTAAGCATTCTTACTCATATAGTATTTCATTGTATAGCATTTTCTTATGAATAGTGATCTTGAGGATCTTTTCATGTTTATTTGCAATTTAGGTAACTTCTTTGGGGGCGTCTTAAAAGTTTTTGTCATTCATCTCAGAATAGAAATTTGGAATAATTCTAATGATGTAACAACTCAATTAAGAAAAAAAGGAAAGGATGGAATAATTTACCAAAATAGATATACAGGTGGCTACAAAGAACATAAAAACATGACCATTATATATCACTAGAGAACTGGAAATTAAAGCAAGAAGACATGGTTGTATACCTATTAGAATAAAAGCTAAAGTATTCACAATACCAAATGAGCATAAGGGAGCAGAACAAGATAAACCCTCCTTCCTGATCAATGCAAAACAGTATAGACACTTTAAAAGACAGTTAGTACATCTGTACAAAATTAAAGTTACTATACAATCCAGCAACCATGTTCCAAAAACTTAAAAACTTACCCAGAGTATATTCATACTTGTCGGACCCAAGACACCAGTCAGTAAGTAAATAGATCAGTTGTAGCACATCTACACAATTCTAAAACTCAAACTCAAAGCCAGGTGCAATGGCCTACAACTGTAATCTGAGTTTCTTGGGAGGAGGGGAATAGGAGGATCAAGTTCAAGGCCAACCCAGGCAAAAAGTTTGCAAGACCCCACCTCAACCAATGGCTGGGTAAGGTTGTGTACACCTGTCAGCTATGTGGAAAGCAAGTGAGATCAGAAGACTGAAGTTCCAGACTAAGCTGGGTAAAAACCTTTTTAAGATCCTAACTCAACAGGAAAGGCTGGGCATGGTGACATGTGCCAGACATCTCAACTAAGGTCATAGTATAAATTGGAGAACTGTGGTCTAGACTAGCCAGACCAAAAAGACCTTATCTCCAAATAAGTGTACAAAGGGCTAGAGGTAGGCCTCAACCTATAGCACTTGCCCAGCAAGCATAAAACCTTGAGTTCAAAAAGTAAAACAAAAGAAAAAAAAAAGAAAAACATACTCACTAGAAAAAAAATGACAGACAATTCTAAGAATTAACATAAATAGCAGTGACAAAATTTATGTTTATAAATGTTGTATTAAAAAGCACTTGGGTTCGTTCCATATCTTAGCTATAGTAAATAATGCTGCAATAAACATAGTCGTGCTGGTAGCTTTAGTGTGGTCTTGTTTGTAAACATTTGGGTAAATGCCCAAAAGTAGGATTGCTGGGTCATAGGGGAGCTCTATGTGGAGTCTTTTGAGGAACCTCCATACTACTTTCCAAAGTGGTTGAACAAGTTTACACTCC